>NC_089325.1:6427899-6685399 GCF_036669915.1 Pocillopora verrucosa
TTTTATTACCATAATAATTAAGATAATTAATTAATAAAATTATGTAATTAAGATTCCTTCATCATAGCATATATTTACACCGACCTCTGAGAAAGCATATCTATGTTTCCATTGGCCGATTGGGACATAAAAGAAGAAATTCGATTGGTGGATTTCGATCCGTTGGCTGGTATAAGAACTGAAACCTCCATTTTATGCAGACATAGTCAAACTCTATTTCACTTTCGCTGGGTTGTACGACATTTGGAACTAATTATCATGTCTGGACGCGGTAAAGGTAAAGCTAAGGGAACCAAATCAAAGAGCCGCTCATCCCGAGCTGGACTTCAATTTCCCGTCGGAAGAATTCACCGTCTTTTAAGAAAGGGCAACTACGCCGAGCGGGTTGGCGCCGGAGCACCAGTGTACCTTGCTGCCGTTCTCGAATACTTGTCCGCCGAAATCTTAGAATTGGCGGGCAACGCTGCACGAGATAACAAGAAATCGAGAATAATCCCTCGTCATCTCCAACTCGCAGTACGTAACGACGAAGAACTGAATAAACTCCTGGCCGGAGTCACCATCGCCCAAGGTGGTGTTCTGCCGAACATCCAAGCCGTGCTCCTGCCTAAGAAGACCGACAAGAAAGCTGGAAAGACCTCCTCACAGAGCCAGGAGTATTAAATCTCCTCGACTTTAACTACAACGGCTCCTTTAGGAGCCACCAGCTCGAACGAAAGTCCTGTTCAGCGTGACTCTAAAATTATCCGTTACTTCGAGGCTTCTTTGGCGCCAAAACCATCTAGTTACCTTACGAATGAACTGAACTTTATTTTAGCATTTTTATTATTTAATAGTCGTAAATGGCTGTACAACGCAAGTGTATTTTATTTACCATATACAAAATGTTTTTTTGTTCACTTCTATAAACTCCATATGCAACCTACTGTCATTAATTTGCGAATCTAATTATTCTTGCACCTTATTGTAAATACCTTAAATCGACAATAATTAGTACATATCACATTGTATGTATTTTTTTAGCAATTAAAAGTGATTTAGAATTCTGTATTGTCAACTTTTAAATCGGGTATGAAATTCAGCCTGCATTGGGAGGGAGCATTAAGATAGAATTTAGCAGTCAAGGTTAGCCTTGATTGAGCCCTGGTCTTGGGATAGTTAACTTTCAATGATGCTGGGAGTATAAGCCCTTTTTTTTAATTACAACTTCCATATATACAATTAAACAGATGTGAGCACAATTTTTTGCCTAAGTTCCGACCCTACAGCTTACATTCACCATAACATGGAAATAGTATTCTACAAGAGAAGATAATATAGATAACTAAAGAGATCTGTTGCAGAGGTTAACTTGCTGCTAGAATCAATTACAACCAGCTAAAACTGTCTAGCACCCACATGTTTCACTGCATACAAAAGAGCTTTCTGTTGCACAACATGATTAAGAGCCATTCTCTTTCCAAAACTAATTTTAATGAAAGTTTTCTAGGGCATACAACATAATAGGAAACATCTTGACTACAATCGCACATGAAAGGAACACTTAAATTACACTTGATTCCATCTCAACCTGTGGGTAAAAAATTACAAAGAAAGTCATGGCAATGATACAAACATCAATATACAGACAAAGGTCCAGTATTCCTATGTCAGATAATTCCAAATCAGTGAAAAGTTGAGAAAAATAGAAGATTATTGACTTCTAATTACTAACAACCTTCAACATACTGGGAATTTTTGGTTGTTTCTCATGTCCTAGCAGCCACTCTGGAGATTAAGCAAAACATAAAACTACAATCTGATTACCCCTCCCACTTACTGTCAAGTTATTTCCTGTCTGACTTGTATAGTCTGACAATATCCAAGTGCTGATGAAACAACTAGTTGAAATACTCAATGATAACCAAAGCACCCTCTTTTTATACCTCTCCCTCAACAGACTCAGCATCTGGACTTTCATATTCATCAGTCTCATCCTCAATTTCTTCTGCTGAATCATCATCATCCTCAATCTCATCATCATCTTCATCAAGTCTCTTTAAAATGATATCAAGAGTAACCAAAGATTCAAAATAAGTGAATGCAGAGTAGACTTTTAAAGTACCAATTCCATTTCATCATGGGAAAAAAATTATTTCAACTAATATCAGTATCTTTCTGTTCAAGACAAGTGAGCTTTAGGTTAAAAAAATATTTAGCTCTTTGGCCCTATCACTCCTGAGAACCAAACAGTTATTCTCCTCACTGCCTGTCCTACATTTTGCTCTGAGAATTTAGTGTTCACCCTTAAACTCCCAAGATCTAATTGTCAATTCTCCCCTCCAGCTGCAACACATTTCCTTGTAAATTAGTTATGAGAATTTGGTGTAAGATCAATACAACAAATTCCACCTGATAAGTTTGAACATTCTTATAACATGTTTGCTGAAAAACACCTTGCTGTTAATCACTTTTGGGAGTTAAAGGGTTAAATCAAACAATATCTCCTAATTGGCATTACTCTATCTTCACCTAACCTTTCTGCCACACAATGTAAAGACAATGTAGGGAGAAATAACTTATTAGTCACTACTGGCAGTGAAAGGGTTAGCATCTGAAATATGGTGGGGCTTTTTACTTAACCTTTTAACTCCCAGAAGTGATTAATATAAAACTTCTCCCTAAAATATCCATACATTATTCAGCAAATAGGTAATGAGAATATTCAAACTTATCAGGCAGAAGCTGCCATCTTGATCTAGCACCAAGTTCTCACAACTAATTTTCAAGGAAATGTGTAGCAGCTAGAGGAGAGAATTAACAATCAGATCTTGGAAGTTAAAGGGTTAATGCCACCAAACCCATAACTTTGTGGAATACATGTGTACCATGTCCCACATTAGAGAAATTTTCAGAACATTGGACAGTCTCCTGTCATCTAGAGCCCAAGACATTACAAACTCTTGGAAACTTAGACCTTGTCCCTGACTTAACACTGTAAATTCATCCCAGATATCTTGTTTCCTAACAAATCAGACATATTTTGGGATCTCATCAGACAGGATTCCAGGTTTAGAGGTAAGTGGTACATACATAATGAATAAACAACAACCTTACCTCCTGCCTGTCTTTGGTTTTAGTGGTACCAATTGGAGGAATATCAAAGCCCTTATCTGCAATCCTTTTTAGCTGCCATGGAAACATCATCTGTTATAATATGACTGAGATACTGCAAGCATACTGATTGGTAAAAATATATCATTTATTGCAACGTTCGGCAAACCTAGAATTATTTTATAAAAGCAATAGCCCAAACTTTCTAGAAAGTACAAGCTACGGTGTACATAAAACTACGAATTATAGAAAGCCGAATATCATGATATGCTTCTGAGTAAGTTTATAGTTAAATAAAAATTTAGCTGTAAGTTTCCCTTAGCACTTTGTATTTACAGATCTTAATCGCTAGAACTTTGATCATACCATTAATTTATTCAAAATTTCCCTTTCTACTTAAATTTTTGCAGATTAAAGGAAAAACTTGCCAAATGAAAGTCGTTTTAATTAATTTTAAGTTAATTTATAATTCCGTTGATGTAGAAAAAAAATTCGAAACAATTCGTTTTGTTTTGGTGCAAGCTGAGCAAAAATCTACGGCAACTCACCGAAGCAGCGTATTCTTCCTCTTCTTTAGCTAATACAGCGTCATCATCTGATTTCTTTTCCAGCGTGAACCAAAGATTGTCCGCAACTCGGGGAAGAAGAGATGGAAATGTAGCCGATGAGGTCGCCATCTTGGATGTTTTGAAATTCCCACGAATTTACCGCTGACACCGTCAAGCACTCTCTCTCAGTTACGTCAAGGGGTTCGAGAAGGGGAGGGATTTTCCTGAGTGTCTTCTCGATCATAGACTTTGGACAGAATTTGAACTTGGGGGTACCCGGTCTTCATCGCAGTGGTACCAACAGTTTGATAAAATCGAAATCTTTAATACCCTGAGTGATATGTTTACACCCAAAAACATTTATTCTGAGGGAAGTGCTGTCTAAATATAAAGTTTAGTTAAAAAATCATCAGACAGTCTGAGAATCAGGTTAGAGCCAAGCATATGAGCTTGGGTTAGGAGGCATACCACTCTGCCACTAAACCAAAAGACTCAAGGTAACTACCTGGAAACTTATCTGAGGATGTGACCCATTATTGCAATGAGTACGGGAGGCTGGTTGGGATTGAGGGAGCATGCATTCAGTCTTTGCCTCTATGTGCTGCTTTATCCCTTGTTCATGTTACAACAATTGAAATATTTTGTCTCAGAAGGGAGTCCGATGGAATATCTTATCCCTAAGACAAAAAATTTAATCTGGTATACTTTGGGAAAATAATGTTTCAAGATCTTTATGCTGTGAGGTGAGGACAACATGATAAATCTAATGGTAGATATTTGGGAAAAATCTTAAACATAGCCATATTATTCAACATTCAAAAAGCTGCTCTTTAATCAAAACCTATTTGGCAAATAGGGAGAGTTAAGCTACAGGGCCTGCAAAAATGTTCTTGGCTTTATCATATTCAAGGCAGTCTTTTAATGATTATTCATTATATGTAATGTAATAATGTTATCATATGAAAGCTAATTCATCACTCTAATCGACTTAACAAATTATTTCACTGTTTTAGATAACATTCAGCCCCTGATGAAATTTCAACAAGCTTTAAAACTCAACTATCTTCTTAGTTGCAGTTCCATAACCGTTAAAGTATATTGCATTATACTAACTTAAAAACGTTATACAAACATCATATTTTTCTACAATATGTCAGCACTTGAATTTCAAAACACCATTCTAGGAGGAATTTACAATATCATCATGTAAACTTGACATGCAAAAAAATTTATTACTTTACATTAAGTAAATGTTTCTTACCCTTTCATTCACTTGTTGCATACTGCACATTTTAAATAAGCCTTTCTGTATCTATGTAAAGAATACTTATATGGTAAAAAAACATAACTGTTGCTTTTGTAATAATTATTCTTTTTCATGGTTACAATGGCAACAGTTAAAAATAGTCAATACATCTGACAAGTAAATATTTCATTGTTGTACAACCTAAGTGAGGAATCAGTATTTCTCTCTGATGACTTAAAACTGGCTTGAGTTACAAGCACTTTTTGGTAGAAAATAAATTTTGGGGTAATAGTCTCATGAAGTGAAAGTAGAAGTCTCAACATTCTGGACTACTTCTGTGAATGCAACACCCAAAATTCCCTTAGGAGTAACTGCATTCAAGCTCTTATCTACCTATTTCGTACCACCCATAAGTGATTAACATGTACCTTCTCCCTATAATATTCATACAATATCCAGGAAACAAGTGATCAGAATACTCAAAGAATACTCAACAAAGATGATATCTTGATCTGACAACAAATTCCTGTCACTAATTTACAAGGAAATCTATATCAGCTAGAGGGGAGAATTAACAATCAGATCTTAGGAATTGAAAGGGTTAATGTGAACTTCCCTCAAAAAATTACAAATCAACTATAAAACTCAAAGGTAAACATGTACTTTAGAGCCCTGATAAAATCCAGTACTACATTCAAGGGATTATTTTGGATTAAAAGTGCCCTGATATTTGAATCCATTGACAGAGCTACTTGTGGAGACCCACAGACCTTAGATGAAGACCCAAAATGTAACATACTTTGTCTGAAAAATTTCAGACAAGCATCTCCCCTTATCTGAAGGCCTGGATCTGCTAATGGAATATGTTCACTGATTTTTGTGTAAAAAAAACTTAGAATTAAATATTAAGCATGAAAATGGTTTTTTTTTAAATACCAAGGGTTAATAAAATCCAGTATAAAAAGGTTGGTGCAGAAGTGTGCTCTGTTGTGTCAAAAGCACACTAAACCTGATTTTTTTTCTGTTTAGAGATGTAGCTACTAAAAAGCTAAAGCTAAGCACAAAGCCCACAGTCATAGAAGTTAGATTTTTGTTTCCATCGACTCATTTGAACCTTTTGAATTTCCTAGTTTTCCTTCTCTGGATTTTGATGAACCAGCACCAGACGCACTTCCACCAAGCTGTTTTATACCAGAGAAAAATCCACGTCTTTCTCCATGACTTTTATGCTTGCTGATCACTTTTCCATGTTTTCCATGACCACTGGAAGTGAATGCACTTTTTCCTTTTTGCTTCATTTTGTGAAGCAAGTTAAACTGCTTTTGTTTGCCCGATGGAGGGGGCATAGTTGCAACAGTAACCACATCATCTTCAACCAGAGATGTTCTTACAGGTTTCTCTGTGTAAGGGGGAGGGTTTACCACATCCAATTCTGATGTGTATGGAGGGCAGGCCCTATTCCAAGGCTCCTTGATTGACTGAACAGTGTGCACGTCACGGAAACTAGCAGAGTAACGTCTTTCTTCGAGAATTTCTCCATTTGGTCCAAGTGTATGAGTTGAACCTGGTGCCAGAAGTTCCTTTCTTGAGGCAGGAGGAGATTCAGAACTATTTGAGGATGAAACACTGTCTGATCTTTGCGGCTTTTCTGCAAGGCTGCTGTTTGAGACTGTACTGCTACTTTCTGATTGTGCTGACGAAAGCTTTCTCTTTAATGTGCTGGTAAAATTACCATCATTCAATCTCATCACGCTGAATGCCTCCAGAACTTTGGTAACTCTTGTATGGCCTGGAAAAACAAAGAACCAAAACTTTTCAATTAAAGAAAAGAAAACTTCTATATTCATATACAACCTTCCAAGATTGTAAAATGGGGAAAATAATTATGTTAATAACTAGCACTTTGTCTTCAAAGTCAATTTTTCTTCAAATTAAAATTTCCCAAAGTGAGATTTATCCTTAAAACTCCCAGATCTGATTGTTAATTCTCCCTTCTAGCGGCTAATCATTTCCTTGTAAATTAGTTATGAGAATTTGGAATTAGATCAAGATAACAACTAGTACCCAATAACTTTGTGTTTGCTGGGCAATGCATGGGTATCATGTTAATTGCTTCTGAGAGTTAGAGGATTAAGGTGTAAACGCTGCCCTGAGTTTTTCCTGGCATGTTATTTTCATCAAAATGTCAGTTCTTAGATTTTAAGGAAAAGGACTCACATCTATGGGAAAGTGACATCAATTTGAGTTTCTTAATTCATTCAACTTTCCAAACTGCTATCTAATCTGGTGCTTACCAGCTTCATGAGCAACTTGCATTGGACTTCTTCCCAGCTTGTCGGCATGATTCATGTTTGCATTATGCTCTAATAACATTTGCACTACTTCATCATGACCTTCTTGCGATGCAATACAAAGGGCTGTGGCTCCTTCCTGGGATGTTTTGTCAACTTTTGCTCCCTTTTGAATTAATAACTGCACAACAGAAACATGGCCCTTCCATGATGCCGACATCAAAGCTGTGCGTCCTTCACAATCTGCATGATTAATTGCTGCACCTCTGTTACTAAAGAGCTCCACAAGCTCATAGGCTCCCTTCCATGCGACTGCTTGAAGAGGTGTCCTTCCTTCCATGTCCTTGCTGTCTACAAAAGCTCCAAGATCCAACAATAGTTCAACCATCTGTTTGTTTTTCTCAATGGAAACAGCAAACAGAGGTGTGCGTCCAAGACTGTCCTGATGATTGACATCTCCACCAAGATTAACAAGATGCTGTACGCATTCCTCATGCCCCTCCATAGCAGCAAAATGCAATGCTGTGCGACCATCAGAAGATGCTTGTTCAATGGGTGCACCATACTCAATAAGTGCTGACACAACATCAACTTGGCCTTCCTGTGCAGCTAACATCAGTGCAGACCTACCATCAGGATCAAGTGCATTGACATCCAGGTTTGCAGCAAGGAGAGAACAAACAACATCTTTGTGTCCTGTTAGAAAAGTGTGCATCAAGGTGAACAAATTCATGTGATAACTATACTATTCACCCATGCATTGCAAAAAGGTTTTATATTTAGTGGCAGCAATATAATTTTTTAATTAAGTATCAGTAAACTGCATTAGTGCAATGTAAAGTGCTGTATTGTAAAAAATCTCCAAAACAGAAAAAATATGAGGCCATCAGAAAAAAAAATAATAATTTGGTAGACATTACAAAGTTCCATTAGACTGGTTCACCCTTTACACCCTAACATCAGTATGCAAACTCTCCATGCTACACTCTATATCAGGGCTAAAAATTAACTCCAGTACTTGGTGGCCAATCAGGCCAGTTTCCTTGATTTCTTAGTGGCTCATCCCAAAATGAAGTAGCCCTCGATTCCCTCTAGTTTAACATGAAAAACTTGAATAAACGCCCATGGCTTTTAACAAAGTGTTGACTAAAAGGAAAGAACACAAAAGTCCAGAGTCACATGGCAATCACAAAATCTAAATGGCATCTATATGTTGTGAATGTGGATCACTTGTGAAATCACCATTAAAACGGCTCAGAATTTCCACTTCAGACTAAAAAATTCACCAAAATGGATGATTTTAGTGTCCAGGCAAAGAAATGAAGAGAAAGGTAGTCCAATTAAACTACATATTGAGTTTTATTTTTAACTTTGTACTTTGCATAATTTACATTGCAACTTTTTGAAATTCTGTAGCACAGTCACACACTGAGCATTCAAACCTTAACTTTTGGTGGCCCTGGTCAGTTTTAACTTGCCACTGGTGAAAGTGCAACTGCCAATTTCTAGCCCTGCTAAACATTTCCTAAGGTGCTGACAAGAAGAATTTGTTTAACAATCAAGAGCTTATGTGGCTGGTGGTCATTTTCTTATTTCTCATAACCTTAATGTGTGATTTAGGGATGATATTGTTAGGAGAATTTAAATGCTAGTCACCCCTAAGGGTCAGAGGGTTAATGAAGGAAACACTACCTTGATTGGCAGCTACCATCAATGGATCCCAACCACTATGATCTGGACGGAACATTGAAAATGTTGGTGACATCCAGGTTGAAGGGTCAGGTTTCCTATCTGAAATAACAATCAAATTGATAAACATTTCTTTTTCCTTAACAGCTTAAGTAATCTAAATCATAATCATAGATCCAATGACCATATAAAACATTAAGCGTTTTTTATTTTATCTGAATTTCCCAGGACCTTCTAGATGATTTCTATTACCTATAATCAAGAGATACTTTCCAAAACAAGAGGAAAAAATCATTTAACAAAGGCATTCATTCTTTGTTCTTCACAAAAATACATAATTTTCATTTATTTCCATGACTTTCCATAATCCAAACTCAGATTCAAAGAATATTAGGGTTTTCAAAGACCCATAGTAACAAAGATAAGGGTAAATATCTACAGATACTACTGGTTACAAGATTCTACTGTAAATAAAAAGAGAACCAACCTTCTGAAGTTGCCAAAAACAAATCTACAATGTTGCAGTGACCATTAGCAGCTGCTGCAAACAGAGGTGTCCGTCCATTTCTGTCCCAGTGTCCCATGTCTGCCCCAGCTTTGACTAATAACTTGGCAACATTGAAGTATCCCTCAAGAGCAGCAACACATAGTGGCGTTAAGCCATCAAAATCAGGATGATCAACTTGTGCACCACGCCTTAACAGAAGGTCAACAACAGCCTCATGATTCTCACTAGATGAAACACAAAGAACTGTTACAGCTAAAGCAGTTCTTCCATCATTGTCAGCATGATTTATCTCTCCTTTATGATCCAGCAGTATTTCTACAACTTTCTTGTGACCCATGTAAGCTGCAGCAATTAATGCTGTCCTTCCTTCTTTGTCAGTAAGATTAGGGTTTGCCCCATGCTGAAGTAATTGTAATACAACATCGCTGTGACCACCCCATGATGCACCGCGTAATGCAGTACGTTTATCGTCGTCTGCCAAGTCTACTTCTGCAGAGTGATCCAAAAGAACAGAAACAACATCAGTGTGCCCACCCGAGGCTGCAGCCCTCAATGCAGTGCATCCATCATCGGCACAGTGATTAACTGATGCACCACAGTTCACAAGAAGGTACACAATTTCATTATGCCCTTGTCTTGATGCTAACATTAGCGGAGACTGTCCTGAAGTGTCTGAAAAGTTGACATTTGCTCCATGTTTAATAAGAAGCCGTACTACATCAACGCTGCCATTGAATGCAGCATTGCATAGCAATGTTCTACCAGAACTGTCAACACGATCAACAGATGTTCCTTTCTCCAACAGAGCTTTAACAGAATCTTCTGTCTCTGGTGCAAAGGGAAGCAAAGCAGCTTGTTCTTCAAGTTCATTTACCTTGGCACCAGCATTTAGTAACAGCCGGGCAACCTCTTGATTCAGGGCATCTGTGTTGAGTTGGATGTCTGAGATTTGGGTTCCACTCCACAGAAGCCAGAGAGCGAGGTGGTCTTGTGTGAAAAACTCCCTAAAAGATGCACGGCTCAAGTGGAATGCAAGTTGGTGTGGATGAGCCAGCTGTTGTTTCTGAGAGAGTTGAGTGTAATGCAATGCTAGCATGGCATGCCCATCTCCTGGGTTGCAAAGAAACTTTGGCGTGCAGTGCTTTGCATCCAAGAGCCACTCAGCAAAGGACAGATGGGATATGCTTTTAACACCATTGTCATCCATGAGAATGTGATGTGACATCAAGTCAAGTGTTTCCAAAAAGTCTTCCACAGTTAGATCTGTGTCTTTTGTCCACACTGCATGGAACATTTCAGAGTCAGTTAAAGGCCTTTGAGCAGCTAAAATAACATTCAAGACCGACCTGATCTTGTCAACTTGTTCCTCTGTGAATAACCTATTACACAGCCACAGGTACAGACCAGACAGTGTGCCTGGAATGTCCTGGGTCTCATCCAAGGTGAAAAATTCATCGACCACTCCATCCAACAATTTTTCCAAATAAAGAAGACAACCATTGCTTTTGATGTGAAGCTGGTTAAATGCTTCTGCCGTTTCCCTGGTTAAGTGTTTCCTTAAACTGGGCTCGTCGTCTAAGCGATTCAAAATGTACTGTTGAATGTCCTTAACCACATGTGCTTTCCGAAGATCGTCTAAAGTGAACTTTCGAAATCCTGTAAACATCCTAGTGACTGTTTTCGATTGCTTTCTTGCACTGACCACCAGAAAGAGCCAAGGGGGGAGTAGATCGTGGTGTGTGGCCATTAACTCAGCAACAGTTCGGCTGCCAGATGCAACACCGGAATCGAAAGAATGTAGGTAAGATTCATCGATGGCGTCCACCACGACCAAGAAGATTTCCTGAGGCGGTGGAAGCGAATTAAGAGGCAGTAGTATACCTTCTTTAAAAGAACGATCTGGATTTCGAATACACTGTTCACTTTTGAGGTGATTTTGAATCTGGGGGTCGTTGAATTTGGCAGCGTATGCCTTCAGCTCCTCTGCTTTAGCGAGTTGCCTGGCGAGATTTAAGATGAAGTCTGCTACAGAAACAGAAATTGCATTTTGGGCTTGGCAGAAATGAGAAGCAACAACTCTCTTTGCCAACTCCGTTTGAACACCTTCTTTAGTTGTCGGAGACACAAGTTCACGTAAAATTGTCGTTTTTCCCGAGCCAGGTCCTCCTAAAATAAAAGCCCCTTTCGTTTTAGTATCTTCTTGTTGCTTCCTTCGTTCAACACAAGTTTGAATTTTTTCAAACACCCATTCTCGACAGTAGAACGTTCTACAATCGCGGCCAATCCGCGCCATGATTCGCTTCTCGTTCTCGTCCCTCAAAACAACACTACTTGTCAAAGAATGTTAAACATGTTTCAAAAGTAGAGTAAAGCCAGAAGACATTGTCAACGTCCAAAATTCCATTTAGTTCCACGGTTTTTTTTTCGCTCGAACCGGGTCCCCTGGGAACTGATATCGATTTATATTGTATGAAAATTTGACGTGTTCTTGATAAGTTGTCATTTACTGTTCTGCCCCAGTGCGCCAGATATTGGCCCCAGGCATGTTCTCCACGGATAATCGCTGTTTGCCTTCGCTAAGTCAGTTCAAAATGAACAAACTTGCTTCTTTGCTAGCTAATTAACGCTGTCGTGGCAAATATTTTTAGCTCGAGAATACCACGAGGGGTGCCATAAGACAAGTTTTACATGCTCTTGTTCTTCTTGGGGGTTTGTTAACAATCATGGGATAATAGGAATCGGACACCGTGGAAGCGTCATGATTGAAAAGTTAATTTTAAAACTAGAAATGCGATTGGTTAATTAGTTGCGACCTTGCTTACACAAAAGACCACAAAGCTCTTGCAAGCGATGTACACAAATAGGTTTAAGGGTGTTGATTTGTAAATATTGTCCTAAACTATTCACTCTGAAACCTGGGCTTTTATTCAAAACACGAGGGTGTCCTAAATCTGTTTTGTTTTCTTGAAAGGAAAACAAATCCCTGATGAATTTTCCCGCGTCTAAGAACATCGAATCGTTGAAGCTTCGAGAAGTGTACATAAAAGATAATTATGAGGGTGATTTTAAAGAGCTCTTCAGATGCTTTGATCTGAGTACTTATTTTATCAGCAAAGACTTCATTGAGCCCGATTTTCTGGCGCCACATTTGATAGTCGGAAATGAAGTGGATATCACAGAAAATGGGGAAAAGCATTCAATCAGAATAGTTCTAAGCCGATATTTGCAATTTTAAATGACCATATGAAGAGGAAGATATTGTTCTTAAACAAGTTCAGTTTATCTTTAGATTCTCTGTACATATGAAGTTTAATGGATATATTTTTACAAATAAAGAGTTTATTTTAAGATTGGTGCAAAATTTTCGCAATAAATCAGAGTTATTTTTTCGGAATTGCATGCTTATCTTTTTTTCTGAGAAATACGATACTTTTGGGAGAGGTAACTTAAGATTAATTAGGCTTCGCTGATATTGACCTATTTGCGAGATGTCGGAAGATCTTTAATTCGAGACATTAGCTATACATCCCGACGGGAAAAAACGATAAAACTGTGTAAGCGCCGTCTGTTGAGAAAGACACAGTGGGTATTTCGTTAAAAACACTGATGACTGTAATGATTTTAGAGGTCTTTTAAAGGCAATGAGAGCAGATAACCAAAATCAGCTGATGTTCTCTAGAAGAAAGCATATGCATACAGAAACAAAAAAACAATTAATTAATGTCAATCGCCCCAATGTCCCCAATCCCGACTAGGGTACACTGGGGGACAAGCTGGTGACTTTGTGTTGCACTCCCAGACCTCTTGACCGCGTGACATCCGGGTATGTAGTTAGAACTAAAATTAAAACGACGAAGGTTCATCAACAAATGCTATTTTTAAACTTGTTTTTTGCGCCATCATGGACCAAATACTGAGAGGAATCGTAAGTTCAGATCACACTGAAAGCGTCAAGAAGTCTCTTATTCAACAGCTGGTCTCAAAACTCAATGGAAATGTCCCAGAGGATCAAAACAGATCTATCTTTGAAATTGGAACTGAATGGATGACAGATGAAAACTCGCAATTTTTGAAAGAAACTGGTCGACTATTGCTCACCACGTGGGCTAAACGCCAAAAGGATGTATTTCAAAAGTTTTTCACGGAAAGCTTTCTCCTATCTTTTCTTGCTGAACGCGAAAATTTATCAGTGAGTTTTGTGGATTATCTACGCACCTCCCTTGATCTCGTTCAACACGCACCACAGATATTTTCAATGTACACAGTAATTCGCCACAGGGCTCATATCTGGGCGGAAAAGAATTTAAACACGGACTTTTGTGCGGCTGTGGGACGTTTGCTCATCGAGTATAACCACTGTTGGCCGGTTGGCGAAAATCTAACCCAGTTTAACTTGTCACTGCTTAGAGCTTTAAGCAAAACTGAGCTGCCTAAAACTTCAAAAGAAGAAATGACAGCATGCATTCAAAATGGTGCAGTCATTGGGGCTCTCTTAAACAAGATGTGGACAAAGAATCAAGCCCTGCTCTTTCCAGTTTTAACGGAGATTTTTAAGATTATTTCCAAAGTAGGAGACAGTCCATCAGTAGCACTTGCTTCTGTTGTGCAGTATTTTTCCACTGATACAATAGACTCTGCAACTAACCTTGCAGCTTCAAACCCTTTACTTAGTGATGAGAGCCTAGCTCATTCTCTTACGCGAATGATCAAATGGTTGTCATGGCCTGGAGCAAAGAAGGTTGATCAATGGATTATTGGGTTTTTAAAGGCTTTGGCAAGCAATGGGAAACATTCCATTCTCATTTCTGTTACACTTAAGGAAGTGTCCCAGGTAAGATGCCTGTCCTGAGCAAGATTTCACTGCTTTTTTTAAACCTATAATTTGTGAGAGATGTGGAAGCTAGCTTTATACCCAGAATTTTATCAATACAATCATTTTGGGTTTCCTCACTGTTCAACCCTGTTAAGCCTTAACCCTTAAGCTCCCAGAAGTGATTAACATGTAAATTTTCCCTTTAATACTGTATAATATCTAATTTACAAGAAAATGTGTAGCAGCTAGAGGGGAGAATTAATAATCAGATCTTGGGAGGTAAAGGACAGAGGGACAGTGGTGGTCATATTAACAGGGTTCTAATTTAATGTCAAAGACAGTAGTCTATGAGTTGTCATTCTATTTCATCCATGGTTTTAGTTGAGCTCAATTCTGTTTCAATCTCAGTTTCATATTTGTTTTCAGTAACATTGCAGTTTTGTCTTTTCTTCCTCTGCCTCACTCTTTATCCCAAAAGTTGCTTTGGCTAATCTAAGTATATCAACTGAAAATTTTGAGCATTTTATGACACATAGTCAACAAAAAGTGGGTTCTGTTGGGCACCAAAATCTGCTTGCATAATTCACCTCATTTGTTTATTTTGAGAGCTGACCAGCTTTCCATGGACTCGTTTTTTGGGACTCTGTAACATGACTCTTGTTAATAGTGATATTCTTTTATTTTGTTTTTCTGCAGGTTTTCAGTCGTTTGTTGTTCCCCATTGTTCGTGGAAGTACTATGGTTGTCCTCTCTCATATGTTGCTGAGCTTTCAACACTCTCCTCAAGCATTTCATGAGGTAAAGATTTCTGTTTCTGGGTTGGTATAACAGGAAAAAGCAAAGACAAAGCTTTGAGTCAAATTTCCTCATATGACATTAGTTTAGTCACTAGATTTTATGCTCTTCAGTTAGATTATTCTCTTATTAAGTAATTCCATGGGAGACAAATTTGCTTAATGATTACATTGCTGGGTTACTAATTGAGAGGTCTGGGTTTGAGTTGTGGCCAGAGTCAGCATTTTGTTGCTGGGAAAGACACTTAGCTCTCACATTGATTCCCTCTACCCAGGCCAGTACGGAAACTGTCAGGGAAACTGTGACTAAATGCCATAGTAGCCTGTGGTGGACCAGTGTCCAAAAAAAGACCAGTAATCCTCATATAAAGAAGCTTTTGGAGATAATTGAGTTAGCCTTATATGTACACTTATGTGCCTGTCTGCATTCCCTTTTTTCAAGTTGAACAAGTGACTATTCTACTGAGTGTTTTAGTGTCAGGATGTATACCAAATGATCAACATTTCTCTTAACATATCATAGTGTTTCTAGCTTAGGGGAATAACTCTGTCATTGTCTGGACCCGTCTGCTGGAATATGTGGCTTTTTTTCATTTTATAACAAAGAATCCAAGAACGAAGTGTCTATTCTCTACAAAGTTAATCTGAAAAAGTCAAACAATTGCTTGTTTTTTGTTTTGTTTGTGGTTTTTTTTTTCAGATTGTTGTTTTAGTACCCAGCCTTGTGCAGACTCTAAAGAAGGAAAACAGTGGTTCCTCACAAACTAATTTACAAACACTTGCTGAACTTATGCACTGTCTAATGTACCAACATACAGGGTTTCCTGAACTGTATGGACCAGTTGTTGACTGTCTACAGGTATTGTTTTGGAAATCTAACAAGCTGGTGGGAGATGTACTAATATTAGCTAAGGACACTAAAAGTTTATAAAAGGGATTGATAAACACTCTTTTAGAAAGACAGAAAGAAAATAACAACTTCAGCACGCCATCTTAGTTTCTTTATTTATTAAAACAATTTACTGATTTCCTTTTTAGAAAACACTAAATAATATTGTATGTATATATAGAGAGATGTATAACCTATAGTTATTTTTTTTATTTCATTTTGCAGTATGTAACATTTCAAGTACAGATCATTGTTCATTTTTATATTTTAAGTTCTATCTTAGAGAGGGCCACAAGTTCATCAGTTTCAATACTTTCACATGCTCCCCTCTTAAGATAAAGTCTATTGATTGATTAGTTTTAGTTTGCTGGATTCCATGTGGAGATGTACTGTTTGGAGCCCTTACAAGGGTCACAGCACCCTGCCTTCTCCAGAAGTAGCTGTTTGGAATACTTGATAAAATGTAGAGTGGGGGAGGTGTAACCAACAATGAACTGATAAAATTCATGGGGGGAGGAATAACCAACAACGGATTAGTATCCCATCTGAGAAGCAAGAAACCAAGTGCTCCATTTCACAGAAACTAGATTTAACTTTGCAGCTACTTGTATGGAAATCAGTGTAATTTGTGGTCAGAGTAACTAATAATGTTCCAATAAGCTGTGCTCCTTGTACTTTTGATTGTTACTTCTTTCTGAATTTATCGCTCTTGCATTCTCATCCTTTTTTTTATGTATACTATCTATGCATGACCTTCTTTTTACCAGGATTTACCTAAACCTTCAGAGGTGATGATCAAGAAGTGGCTAGCTCAAAGTGCTTGGTCTGCACAAGCTGTCAATATTCCACTTCCTGGCTTTGCACCAAAATCAGAAACGGGAAAAACTGGCTTAGCTAACCTTGGCAACACTTGTTACATGAACAGTGTGTTACAGGCACTCTACATGCTTGACGAGTAAGTTGTCAATGTCATGATCACTTGTACGTTTGTATGTATGTACAGTTAACTGACCAATCCCCCAACAGGTCTTAACAAGGACATTACAAGCACGTTAAAACATTGTAAATAAATTTAGTGTTTAAAAACCCCAACTGGCGGGATACAGACCAGCTGGCTGTATACAAAGCTTAGCCAAGAAACTGCACTCGGGACAACTGAGAAAAAATCCAGTGAGTAGGAGGGCAGAGGGCTTGAACCTCAGGTGTTGCTATGCCAATAATGACAATTGTCAGAACAATTTTGGGAAGAGGCTCAACAAAGTTGAAATTCATTGCTGAGATACAATGTATGCCAAATGCTCTTAATTTTGTGAGAAAGATTCTGTAGAGGCTTTGAGAGGAGCTGAAAAATGTAAATTGAATTTAAGGATTTTATTTTGCCAAAACGTGAAGCGTACCGCCCTATAAGTAAAAAAGAAGGAACAAAATTCATTTGATTCAAAGGTTTCGAATGACTGTACTTAGTTTCAAAATTAGGGAGTTGTGATTATTTTTTTAAATTTAATTCCTAAGCATATCACCCTTGAAAGTCTGATGCTCAGAAGTAATTGATCAAAGAGATAAGGTAAAACGGATCTGTATTTGCAGGTTCCGTTTCATGATATTCGGCCATCACAGCGATCATAATCAACCTGTCTTGCATCACCTGCAACAAGTGTTTGCCTTCCTCTCTCTAACACAGGTAAATTCTCCCGCAACATGTGCTTGTAGTAAAATACTAGAATTTAGTTGGAGGATTATCCTTTGTAAGAGTTTGAATATGGAAGCGATCTTCGCAGTAATGAACGCTACTTAAGCAGTAGTGAACATAAAGCCTGAAAAAAACCTGAAAAATTGCTTCTATATTAGTGTTCATTACTGCGAAGATCGTTTCCATATTCATTTCTTTATCCGCAGTTCACATATGTGATTTTCATATATTTAGAGTCATTAGTTTTATGTTTGTTGTTGTTGTTTTATTGTTTCTTTCTTTCTCGCGAGGATTTAAGGCCCAAAGGAGAACTGGAAAATCAACCAAATCGAGTCAAGAAACTCAAAACCAACTCAAATCGAGCCAAGATAATAACGTGCTAGACTCTGGTTGAAGAGTTCTGGATTGGCTCCATGGCGGTCCCGATTATTTTAATGAATTTGGACAGAATATTAATTTGACGCAATCCTTGTTCTTGTTTTGTTTTGTTTTATTTTTATTTTTACAGAGATCTGCCTTTGCCCCGTCGAAATTCCTTCATGTAGCGAGACCTCCGTGGTTTGCACCGGGGACCCAGCAAGACTGCTCAGAATTCCTCAAGTTTCTTCTTGACAGACTTAGCGAGGAGGAAAAATCACAAAACAACAGCAACGACGAAGGTTCGCCAAGGACCTCGCTCGTAGAAGAGACCTTTACTGGAAAGCTGACGGTGTGCCTGTGCTGTAGGAGGTGTAATAACACTTCTTGCAGAGAGGAAGTGTTCACAGACCTACCACTGGCTTTTCCACAGACTGGTGAGTTAGAGAGAAGGATGTTCTCCGAGCAGCTCGATGGACTGACGTCAGATGATAAACAACCGATTGAACATGACGAAAAACCTGTGAATTCAACTGTGAGCTCCGACAGAAGTCTGAAAGGTGGTGATATTACTCACAATGTGTCTGCCACCGGCTTAGCGCAAAAGTCAGTCGAAGATAGCGACGCTGTGGCTCCAAGTTCATCACACAGTTCGACCTCAGCAGAGAGCTCAATGCCTTTTTCAGCTGGTTCGAGTGTTTCGTCGAAATTTCGCGAGCCTGGCGTTCGAGCTGATGCTCCACACATATCACTAACAGAGATGTTGAAGTACTTTTTTGAACCTGAAATTCTTGAAGGATCTAATCAATATCATTGCGAGCATTGTCACAGTTTACAGGATGCTGAACGTACCGTTAGCATTTCCAAGGCCTCAGAATTCCTCGTGTTGACTCTGAAGAGGTTCGCTTACAATGTGAAGACCCAACAAAGGTCGAAGATACTACAAAGTGTGTCTTATCCTACAGTTTTAAGATTACCGCGAATTCACCTCAAAGGAGGTGATGATAAGATAGAAAGAGAGGCGAGAAACAGCGTCCCAGATGTTAATGACAGTAAGAACGATGAAATCGTCAGCCACTCTTGTTTCAAGTCTAAAAGGACAAAGCAAGAACATGACAATATCGTTGACAGCTCTAGCAGTGATAATTCGTTGTCTTTAAGCGAGGAAACATTCACAGCAGATATTGTTTACGCGCTGTGCTCGGTTATCGTTCACTCCGGGACGTCATCGGAGAGTGGACATTATTACTGCTATGCACGATCTAGCGTGCATTTGATCGGAGGAGAAAGCGACAAGAGTTCAAGTTCTAGAACCGATGATCAAGACACGTGGTATCTGTTTAATGACAGTCGCGTGTCTTACTCGGCGTTCAGTTCGTTTGCTGATGTATCGAAGCGTTTCCCTAAGGATACTCCGTATGTGTTGATCTATAAACGAGTCAGCTCTTTTCGTGCTGCAGTCATTCCCGTAGAAAACAGTGGTGATTCTGTGCAAGATAATTTGGTTGGCGGTGAGATCAGGCAGGAGCTGGCGGACATGGTCAATCGCGATAACCTCTTATACTTGCAGGTGAGTCAATCTAACTTGTTTGACTTCAAACTTTATTTGCGTGCAGATCAGGCGCAATTTTTAACGATTTGAAGGCAAGTAGGCGGGGCTATTCACACGTGCACGCATCTGCCCCTGCCCTCGTTTGTGAATCGCGCCTCTCGGTCCGGAGTACAGTGCGCTGTGTATTGAGGCTAGTTTTTTTACTAACGTTGGAGTCAAAGGCAAGATCGAGACACGCGAGGGGCAATTCACGCACGTGCGCGTTGGCTCTTGCCCTGGTTCGTGAATTAAGGCTGGTTTTATTAACGTCAGCCTCGGAGTCGTTGTCAGAAGCGTAGAGCGATACGATCCGGTGCAAATCAAACCAGCTGATTTAGAAGCAGAGTACCGATACTGCTTGTGACTCTGCGGACGAAATTGAAGGAGTCAAAAGCCATCGGTTGGCCTGACAACTCGCATCGTGATTGGTTGGATCTTTTGCTTTTACTTGCGACTTCGACAATCTCGTCTTCACTGGATCATATGCGACTGGGTCTTAAGCGGAATTGGAATGAAATAGAATCGTACTGATTCTTCCGACTCCAATACCTTCAAACTTATATTGTTCTGTTTACAACTCCGGTTTCGATTTTCTCGAGGCCGGATATGCTCCTGCATTATCTAACTTCTTCAACTCCGTGGCTAATGAAAACCAGTCTTAAGCCATCATGTCTTCCAAACAATGCTCAGAAACAGTGCAAACAAATTTTCGAGTCAGCGATGGACAAACTCGTCATAAGGATTTTGTTTTTTTTTTCTTTTTTACAGGAGCGAGAGCGTCAAGCCATGAACACTGCTAAGCGAAAAGCTTGGTCAAACTTCCATCAGCCCCCTGACGACGACGATGATGACCCTAGCAAGGGTCCCCCAGGGAGCTGTGGAGGCGGGCCAGGATTTACAACCCCTTTCAATCGTTTCGTCTTCTAGTTAAGCGGGATTGTGACATGTCTTATTGTGGTTGGTTGAACCACTTTTCAACGTTCTTTTTGGTGGATACTTTCACAGTGTTGTAAAGGGGCTGTCTGTCTTGCTCAAAATGCAAACTGACCCTCATCCTTGACTGTTTCACAAAATTTGTCTGTGAAATTAAGGATATTTTCACAGGAATTCTAAGAGCGGAACGGAGTCTTTTTATTCTGTTCATATGGAAAATTTCAGCAAGCAGAGATTTCAACCCTAACAGGGTGCAGCATCCCAAGTTCATCTTTGTGAACGGGAAACGGTGTCTATTCGGGAAACTATAAGCCTGGGTGATAAGGTTTGTCTGGAGAGACCATTGACAAGGCATGCTTCAAATCTTGTAGTTGCTTTCTCCGTCGTCGTTGTTGATATTAATTTTGTTCAAACATTTTCAACGTCTTGAGCTCACTCGATTTACAATAACCAAAAGTGTGATTTTCTAAATTCTGGTGAAAAAGAAACTCAGAGTTCCTTTAATCGACGGAATTCAATGGTTCAACATCTTTCTCAGTCGCTTCGGAGAAATTTTTATTCAAGGGGGGTTGGGGGACATGCTACGTTAAATGACGAGCAATTTAGATCGTGTAAATATGATGTATAATAATCAAGAAGCAACTGTGGCTTTCAAATGTCACCTTGAAACTTTCATTTGATTTTGATTTTTTTTTTATACTGCTTTGATAAAGAATACTACACGTTTGTGGGAAGATATTGGGTTTTGCATGTAAATATATCATGGGGCAGCTTTTATCTTATTCCTATTCCTGCAACATTCACCCGACGACCTGATAGACACAAACACGTGTCCCTATTTTCAAAACATTTTGATTCTCTTTTCTCCTTTGGGATCGATAGTTTGTCATAAATCGAGAGAGGAAATACAAAAAACAACATATGGTCTTTACAACTTATATGAGAAATGCGTTAGCCTTTGAAGTCTTCAGCGAAACGTATCAAATTGCCGCTAAAATTAAGGATTGTTATTTCAATTTTTCTCCTATTGTTTGTCAAAAATTTAGTAGAATAACCCAACGCACCAAATAAATGCGATTTTAATTATTTTTTTTAAATCATAATTTTATTTTTTATTATTATTATAATTATTTGCTTAGTTACGAACCTTGAACTGGTCAAAAGGGAAAAAACATCAGCAAATTGGAAATTTGTGTCGGATTTTCATCTCCGCTTTAGACCTTCTCGCGTTCAAATTGAGATCACTTTTTAAAAAAGGAAATTAAAGACGAATTAAAACTAGACTTCAAGGCAAATTTTTTTAAACACGCTCAAGTTAAATATAGATACGAACCCACGAGGCTTGCCGAGGTGTTTGGTTCTCAGTGTCGCATCTTGTATGACATTTTCCCGGAAATATTCTGTAAACTCAAGTTGTCAATATTTCGCAAGAACCCTGTCTGTTCTTGTTTTAGTTTTGAAAATTTAAATTTCCAAAAAAAGACTCTTTGCTTTATAGAGGATGACGGAAGCTGTGAAGTTGAATTAATTTGCGCGAGAGCGATCAGCTGGCAGCATGGCGTGGGGGCTTTTCCCGCCATTTCTTATCTCAAACTAATTTTTACTGAAACTGAAAAATTTCCCCTCCACAAAGACGTTTGTTTTGATCGAGCATTTTCCGTAGGCGGCCGCGTCATTCGCCAAACACGCAGCTCTCTAAGCCAACCAATTAGGTCGTAATCTATTGTTTTCCCGCGGCAAGTAAGCTTCTGTTGCGAGAACAACTGGTAACGTTTTTAACAAAGAAAAAAGTTTGACTTTACCGGTTATTAAATGTTCTTTACTCAACACTTTCTGTGTTCACTCCACTGTTTTAATGGTTCAGGTTTTAGTGTTTGAAAATATCTGCCCAAACGCGAGTATAAAGTGATTAGTCAACCCGGAGGCACCATCGCATGAGTTATCTTAGCCTCTGTCTTCAGTTTTCTAACACGTATCACATAAATTCGCCTCAGAAGCAATGCTTCCCAAATTTTTAAAAGATCCTCTTTTAAGAGACTGTTAAAGACACATGTATGACATTATTTACCAAACAGTTTCGGGCAGGAAAGGGAAAGGCTTTTTTAAGTTCATTTAATAGATTCATGAATTTTGTATATAAAAACCTTTTTATACTTCTAAAGTCGTGACAGACGCGATAAAATGGAGTCGTAATTCTGTGATTTAACTTCGTTTGACACTGAACACTGCTTATGTTATTTATCCAAAAATTTAACGCAGAATAATATTTGTTCGTTTTTGAAAAAAAAAAATAGTATCCCATGATTTTTGTCTAGTTAGCTCTCGTTAACTTTTGCACCATTTACACCCCTACGACAAATTTTAGTCACCGAGAACCCAACCATTGAAACCAAAGAACTATCTTTTTCACTAGAATGCAGAATCTTATGAAACTCTAAGCGTGGTTTGATTCAGATGCGCATATAACTTAGGATGAGAGCATAAAAGTTCATCAAAGCAATTCTCGTGTTAATGACCAGTAGAACACCTGTTTAACTTGACGGTGTTAAGAATAGAAAAAATGAGTCGAGGGAAGCAAAAATTTCTATTGATAGTGCGCGCAGAAAGGTGCGAAAACATTTGATAGTTTCCTAACTGGAAAGGAAAGCTACCAAATCAGTAACAGATATTTCTGCGCTATTACACATGGCCAGAGAGTTTTAGATTCAACAAGATTGGGGGTGGAATAATTAAGGTAACAGTGAAAATGGGTATTCAATATCTATGATAAAACATATACCCCCTTCCCCATTATGAACTCGTACGTGGGCAGGTTCCTAAACAAACCTCTAGATAGCAGAATTTATTTATTTGTTTTTTCTTAGGGGTTACGAAAGTGTCCACGGAATAAATTACCACTGTTTCGTTCCCATGGGTATCTCAGTGAGGAATTTGTGTCTAGTAAGGCTTAAAACAGCACTCGAGGCATGGAACGTGAGAAAGAAAACATTTACTTTTTAAGTTCCTGTTTCGCCGTACGTCACCCTTCATGGTCCACAAGTTCATGTTACCCTTTTTACGTGCATCATACTTGATTGGACGGCGGTTGATTTAGCCTTGCAAATGAGCATTGAATCATTTTAAACATTTTGAATAGTTATTAACACTCCACTGCCTTTCGCGATAAGTCAACTATCGGATCAAAAGCCTTCAGCCCTTCGAAGAAGGTTGACAATCGTTTCGGAGTGGAAGAAACACGACTGTACCATGGTGCATGTGGTACTGTTTGTGTTTTTAGTGAGTCTGAGCATAGGATATTGTGAGAGTGATAGAGATGGCGAAATATACACAAATACTTGGGCAGTTGAACTAGATTCACACGATGAAGAATTAGCGCATAGCATAGCGGAAAGTCTTGGATTTAAGAACGCAGGACCGATAGCGAACTTACCTGGATATTTCTCGTTTGTACACGAAAGATCGGAGAGCCGCCAGAGACGAAGTAGTGAGCATCATACACAACCGCTATTAAATCACCCGCGCGTGAAGTGGGCTGAACAACAAACTCTACTATTTAGACACAAACGCGGTTTCAACACCTGGGATGAAGCGGTAATGCTTGTGCAACGCGCCGAGAGAAATCGCAGATATTTCAACGACCCGCAGTGGAAAAATCAATGGTATATGGGTCCGTTAGACGCTGCTGACACCAGAGGAAACCTAGGTGTTTTGTCTGCTTGGAGAATGGGGTACACAGGTAAAGGAATTGTGGTGAGTATTGTTGACGACGGGTTGGATCATACTCACCCCGACTTGAGTAAAAATTACGACGAGGCTGCGAGCTTAGACGTAAACAATAAAACTAGTGTTGGAGTCGATCATGATCCAACGCCAGATGATAGCAATCTTTCCAACGATCACGGAACAAAGTGCGCCGGGGAAGTCGCCGCCGAAGCGGATAATAATATTTGTGGTGTAGGAGTTGCATTCAACGCAAAAATTGGTGGTATACGAATGCTAGACGGAACCATTACGGACCAAATTGAGGCAGAAGCTTTGGGATACAACTGCGATTACATCGACATTTTTAGTGCATCTTGGGGGCCGAAAGATGACGGAAAAACATTTGGCAAACCCGAGAAACTTGGAAGCGGTGCTATGGAGAAGTGCATTCGAGAAGGAAGAGATGGTCAGTATACATTTACTTAATTTTCAAGTCGATGTAAAGATCAACAGTTATGAAACTGTTCGTTTATCTTTTCTGCGAGTGTTATAATTCTTTGCTGTGTTTTGTTAAAGCCAGGAAACAGGTGGCGTTTAATTAGATACGCGGGTTAGCTCACGAGTTGAATTTAAGTGAGACCGGTTGAATAATTATTTCAGGAGCTTTGATGACAAATACTAATATGTGCATGGGTAAGTATTGTACAAAACGGTGACCTTGAGTTGTCACGACAATAGCGACATTAAGAAACAATGCATTTTACTTGCTAATCTAAATTTCCGTATAAACTGTTTTTATCTTGCGCTTTGTTCACGCAAAAATTCCAAGGAAACTGAAAGGCTTAAAATTTCGAGAGCTGTAACGAGTTGGCAGCTAATAACAAACGAATTAGAGAAACTGCTGAATAAAAATTCATGTAAATAAGGGAGTCACCTTATTTTAATTTGGCAAAGATTTTAAGAAGATTAATGCGTAATATTTCAGACAAAGCCCTTATAAAATGACGGATAAGGAACTGCTTTATTTGAACAAGTTTTTTATTGGAGATGAACTTTGTTCGTTTGTCTCACGATAGAGAGACAACGCCAGATGAAGACTAGCAGTACTGCAGTCGAAACGTCAACATCAAAAGAGACTCTATCGTGAGACAAACGAACAAAGATGACCTCAGTATCTTACACCACAATGAGCAAAAAACATATTTTATTGCAAGTTTTTTATTAGTTCAAAACCGACAAAGAACAGCTGGTGTAATTGGAGTTTCAATTTCAAAAATCTAAGACACGAATGCTGTTGCTTAAATTTCCTTTCTGTGATCGACTTTCTGTATTTTTCTCTGACGTTTTTTTCGGCACGAAAAACAACCACGCTTTGTATTTTTCTACGAAAGGACGAGAGCTGTATTATTTCTTATCGTATTTTTGGAGTTTAATTAAGGTATTTGCAAATGAGGTTCGTGCACATGAAGTCCTTGTTGTTTTTTTCATTCACGGACTGACGAAGACTGTTTCTCTGTTTTTGCCAGGAGACAAAATAATCAAAGACGGCCAACCAGCGATGCAAAATGCTATCACCACAAAAATTTTTAAGGCTCCAGTTTGTTGATGCCTCAAGCGATTTCTCAATCAACCGTCTTGCAACGAAAGCATCTTTTATCATTTTCAAACCTTTTTGCAAAATGTACTAAGAGAAAGTGGTTTTGGAACTAAAGGAAAATTTAGCTTTCTGCTGGGCAGAAAGTTTCCTCGCCGTGACGAAAATATTAATTTTCCAGGTTTTTTTTTCACTTAATGACTAAGCATTCTTTCCAAAGATGTTTTACACTCAGAACAACGCTAAAATTGACACCTTTTCCCAAATAACTTGAATTTCGCCAGCCGTAATTGTACTCGACGCACAAATTGCTGTTCAAGGTAGCAGAAAAAAAGAGAAAATTACCCAGGCTACTGTGGAACGGAAAATATTAACTGAAACCTAGAAAATGCTCCTATTCAACCTTTGATCTTTCCTTTTTTTTCTCACTCAGATTTAATTTCAGCTGGTGGATTTTCTAGTCTCAAATGCATTTGTCCCACAGTGTAAAATGAACGTCGTCAGTTTATCATGCCAAATATAATTTCTATGTTTTTATCGATCACAAAAAGTCGATTTTTAAGAAAAAAACGCTCTTCTCAGTACAAAATAGATTCGACAATTTCTTTGGTCTTCCCGTCGGATTTCAGAACCCGCAAACGTTCTGGCAATTGTGTCGCGAACTGCGTGCGCAAACTTGGACAGACATGGCATGGAATTAAATGTTGTTAAGTACAGAACAGTTTTCTCTTTGCTTGAGCTTCCGAACTAGTTTGACGCGGGATAGGCTTGACGTTTGAGTTCATTTTAAGGACAAAATCAACCAAAAAAGACACTGATTTTTTGATATCCTGCTTGACTGTAAATTGAAGACAAACAAAACTTTAAATGCTATTGCCTTACATTTGTATGAATTTGTTCTAAGCATGAAAATTACCACAAAAGTGATGTTTGAAATTACCAGTAGCATGGTGGAAGAACCAACAGAGTTTTCATAAAATAACTAAGCCGGATACTACGAACACCCTGATGGGTAAAAAACTTCTCGTTGGTTCACGGTTGCACCTTCGTAGCACTTTCGTAGCTGACTGTTTTCCTCGATGCTTCCCCCTCGGAAACCTGTTCTCATTTCGGAACAGATAATGTCCACGGACAAATACCCGTGCCAAGTGAAGGTTATTGTTTATAAAGCAAAATGGTTGCGGTTAGTCATCTTGGCAAATAACTTGCTATGATGTCTCACGTTAAACTTTGCAGCCCGGATAGTTTCTGGAACGAGGAAATTTGATCATGTTACACCTATTCTTAAGCAGTTACAGTGGCTGCCAATTATGAAACAACTTGCTTAAATGGACTTGCACCTCCATATCTTTGTCAGAAGTTTAAAACCAGATAGGAAATGCATAACTGCAACACTAGGAAAAAGGACCGCCTACATTTACCACTCTGTAGGACGGCTGCAGGTCAGCGCGCTTTTACTTTCAGAGGCCAAAAGCTGTGGAATAGTCTCCCACACGAGTTTCAGTCTATCACTAATTTAGATGTATTTAAAATAAAAATAAAACAGCATTTTTAGGGGTATTTTTGGAAAACTAAGTTTTAGATATTTGACATTGTAAATTAAGCTGAAAAGCCTCTTTGAGGAGATTAATAAAGTTATTATTATGCAATCCCTTCTGAAGAGAATCGAGACGTTTCGAATGCACTACATACTGTGAGTCTTCTTCACTCTTCAGGCGATAAGGTCTGCTAGATATGCGTCACCTCAGGAACTGTTATGCTAAGCTGTAATTGGATGATGCAGGCGAACAGGCGATCAGGTCGACTAGATACGGTGGAAACTGAGGCAATGTGTAAATAAAGTGTCTTGTCCAAGGAAAAGAGATGATGAGCCGGACTAGATCTCCGATCGGGACCTTTTCATCCGGGGACCTGTTCATTGATCTCTAAGCCACCGTTGTCTTTGAATATGCAAAAACCAAGAGATTATGAACAGTTTATAATCTCATAGCAGAAAAGGAAAAAAAAAACCACTTATAGAAATGTGTTCTTTTTCTTCAAGGGAAAGGAGTTTTGTATATCTGGGCCACTGGCAATGGTGGAGCCAGTTACGATGATTGTAGCTGCGACGGTTATACGTCAAGTATCTACACGCTGTCTATCGCCTCTGTGAGCGCCAGTGGATGCAAAACGTTTTACGACGAGAGCTGCCCCTCTACCATGGGCGTGGTCTTCACTGGGGATGTTGGCTTGCAGTGCAGTAAGCGAGAGTCCTACAGCCATCTTGTAACTACTTCTCTGTTTCACAAGTGTGTGACATCGTTTTCTGGGACATCCTGTGCGGCTCCCTTAGCAGCTGGAATCTTTGCGCTGGTTTTGGAGGCAAATCCTGACCTCACTTGGCGAGATATGCAACACTTGGTTGTTCAAACTGCGCGGAAAAATGAGCCTGACAGCCCTTCATGGAGCACGGTAAATCATCTTTCAGTTATCCTAAGGCAGCGTCTCAGTAAGGAAGACTCGAACAACACTGAATTGTAACAGTTTTCCCGTTTCCTTCCAGCGCAGATGAATAGATCCGTTCTTGTTATTTAATAGTCTCAGCAGTTAAACCTCAGAACCTGCTCACTTCCTGTCTTTTGTTGTCTTGCAGAATGGTGCTGGGCATAAATACAGTCGTTCCTATGGGTTTGGTGTATTAAATGCGGAAGATTTAATTAATGCAGGAAAGGAATGGGAACATGTCGGTACTCAGCTGAAATACACACTCCGCGGACTGTTGACACCTGACACAGCAACTTTACCATCCAAGGGAGAGGTGGAACTGAAGGTAAAAATGTTGTTTACTGAATTGATCGATCAATTCCAAGTCGCTTCTCATTTCCATGCCCTAACCTCATCATCTCTGATCACAAGTAGCTCATCAATGACAACGAAGACATCGAAAAACTAGAACACGTTCAGTTCAACGTATCAATAGACCACCGTCGCCGGGGGGACCTGGTGATCGATCTCATCTCGCCCAGCGGCACCACTTCGCGACTGCTGGCCAAGAGGCCAGGAGACGACGGAACACGATTAGCATACTGGCCTTTCATGACTGTGGAATTCTGGGACGAGAACCCTCGAGGCGAGTGGACCGTGAAAATCCGAGATGAGAAGGTAATAAAATGGTATATTTTTGGATGAAAACATGTGTGACTAAGCCACAATATTGGTTTTAGATCTACATCTGATTGGTTGAAAGGGCGGCGCGATTTTGCTAAGAGGAGGAAAACTTAGTAAGTAAGTAACTTTATTTCGACTCAGGTTGATGAGGCGGATTAAGGCCCCAAGCAGCACATGCTAATATACCGTGAAAAGTATAAGAAAATAACCAAAAAAACAATAATTCAGGATATCGAAAATAATCAGTTAATAACTAATTTTCTAACTACTTTTATTAAATGAACAATTCTAACTCTTAAAATTATAACAGAGGGAGAAATCTCAGAAGACCGTGCATTATAAATGTAGCTCTCTTGCAGCATTCTTAAATACCTTAAGAATTATCGTTGAGCGTGATTCATCTGGTAAGGAATTCCACACTTTGGAACCAATAAAAGGTGTAGATTTTAAGCCAAAGTTTGAAGTTTTCTTACGTGGGATTACGAGCTTGTTAGTGCCTCATAAGTTTTTCAGATTATTACGTACGACGAACAAGTCGCTTATATATTTCGGTAAAAAGACAATTCCAAAAAAATTAACTCTAACTTTGAATAACCTTTGACATTTAGTTTCAAATACATAAAAAATCTCTGCGTCGTATTTATACAAAGAATTACGTTACAAATTGTTATCTTTTGTTTTATTTTCAGTCTGAAGACGACTACTCTCCAAGACGCCACGACATATTTTTTGACGAAGGAGAATCCAGAGACGAACCGAGCATCGCAAATGATCTTTCCCATGGTCGCTTTAAGGAAGATTACATGAAGCTGTCAAAGCGATCGTATGAAAAACGTCACGAAAAGTTTCCTCAGCGGAGCGAAGACCAACCCAGTTTCCAGCGCGAGCTTACTCATGGACGGTTTAAGGAAGATTATATGAAGTCAGTAAAAGGACCAAGACAACCCATTAATGTAGCTTCTGACGAGTCGTCAATGTGTTCACATTCAAAGTCACTTCAAGGGAATATAGCTGGGTGCGTTAGAAATTGGTCTCTTGTTATGTATGGTACCGCCTGAATCTAATAATAGCGGGTCAAAGTAAAAATCTTCTAGGAGGGGATCGTCGTAGGGGATTCAGAGCCTGCAGAACCTGCAGAACGAGTTAAACTTTTTGTCGTTTTTCAGTCGAATTAAAAGAACTCAAGGAAGCGCGTGGAAAACGCAAAAGCGAGTCGCGCTCACAAGTGACTCGCCCGGCCTTCCGCTCGCTTCAGTACGTCCGAAAAACGCACAAAAAGAGGGAAAATTGATGCTTGTTCTGCAGACTAGAGGGGTTGCCCCTTCATCTCTAAAGATATGATTAACATTTATCTACTGTAGCTGTAACTCTTCAAACTCCTGTCCAGGCTCTCTTCTTCGTTCCTTAGAGAGGGGCCTGGGCCGGGAGTCTTATACATTTCGTGCAGATTTGTTAGTATATCAAGATAATACCTTCTAGCCGATAAGTTTAGCTGTTCCCATCACCTTTTACTGAATTAGCTATCGATAGTGTATGGATAAGTTGTATGTTAATCACTTTCAGGCGGTAAAGGACTTAAAACGGAACGATAATCTCGAGGAGAGTTCCATTTGGTGTAAGGATCCTTTGTAATTTATCTTCTCGTCTTCTTGGGATGTTAAAATCAACGACCTATAATGTTTTTCAATAGTTCATGGATTGAAGTGAGAGCTTCATCGATAATAATATTCTAAGGTTTTACGTAAAACGATACTTTCCCTGCGTCGTATTTAAATAATTGTCAAATTATTGGATATGTTTGAGATTTACAATCATTACAGTAAGGCTAAATTATCCTTGGGAAAAAAAAAACATTCGCGTATCGCATAGCCGGATGTAGGAGGCGTCCTGTTTTCCATTTGAGTTATTTTTTTTACATCGAAACTTAAGAAGGATTACTTTTATTTATGAATGCAAAGAAAAATTTAGCCTTCTCCAGGTATTAGAGTTTCAATTTGGAACGAATAATTTTCATAATCGAAAAACGAGCTTTTCACGAAGGGTAAGGGGCTGGGTAGTAAGGGGGGGTGGAGAGATTGATGTACCGGCTACTACAGGGAATGGGGAGGAGGGGAATGGGGAGGAGGCGAATGGGGAGGAGGCGAATGGGGAGGAGGGGAATGGGGAGGAGGGGAATTCTTATTTATTTGTGTGAATTGTTATACGTTGACGAAAGTCAATTGAAATTCAATTTTGTTTTTCGAAGGAACCTTTTCGCAATTAAAGGAGTAAATATTTATAGCTCTACCGCGCAAAGTTTTTAAGATAAAATCTTTTAAGTTAGAGTCTTCAGTGACTTAGTATTCGACTGATAATCTGAACTTAAACTGGTGATCCAATTTACCCAGATTTTATTATTTTTTTTATTGAGCCTACTTCCATGAATTTCAATTTGCGTCTTTCATATTTTCAATATCAAAGAAACCTCGAATGCTATACTGTCAAATAAACAATCGTAGGACGAACCAAAAATTATATTTTCTTCTTTGAAGCTACACGTGGTAAACGGCAACTTTGTATTATGTATATTTATAATTTTCTGTAAGTTAAAATAGGTATTATCAATTAGGTAAAATAAAACATCGTATTAATAATAGTTTAAAACTTCTGATTTTTTAAAGCATTCTCTGAGTCCTTGATTGATTGAAAGTAATGATTTTTTAATTGTGTTGCTCGTACGTTTTTTGTCTTCAACGGCATCGTTCTCGAGACTTTTGTAATTTATTTAAATCAAGATATCTCAACGAGATTTCATTCGCGTCAAGTCCCAAATTTTGCATTGTGGAACACGTAAATTTCCAGAAAGTTTAATGACCTTTCCCGTATTTGTTTTTGGACAAAATCTTTTCTTCGAAGCTTATAATTTCTTCAAGCCTTGCTCGAGGAAAACTCTTTTCATGAAGCTGAACCTTCTGCCGGTCACCTGGACGTGTGGGCTTTATTTGGGTTCTGTGATCTGAATATCATTCATACACTGACAGATCCAGATGGAGGGTTAAGGGGTCTCTTTAAAATTTTATGAAACGCTTTTTAATTCTCAGTATAAAGAGGATCGTTTAAGCATCGAATACAGCGCGCATATTGATCTATTTTGCCCTTCAAGAAGCCGAATAGCAATCATTTTGAAGTTAATTCAGGGAAGAAACCGTTAGTTCGTCAATTAGTAGAGTTAGTACTTCGGCTATTGAAGCCAAATTTCTCTGAACTTCGTCTACCAGAAAAAGAGGCCTACCCGAAGAGAAAGATTCACGGTTTTGTTTTGCTTCAGTGCTCAGCTGTGGTTGATTGATAGATAGTTTGAAGTGATTGATTTCCTGGCTAAATGTGTCACAATGATTTGTGTGCGCTGAGAAAGGAAACTAAATTGTCCACGGTAAATACTGTTGCTTTTCGACCTTCTCCATCTCAGCAAAAATACCACGGATGCACACATGACCACAGTGGCAAACGTGACAAGGCAGACATGTCGCAAAATCACAGGATGTACGTAGAATTCAGTGGCCTTTACGTTTCGAATGCCTCTATTTGCTAATTCTACTCCATGTTAAAATTTTTCGATTATTTCGAGTTTCTCACTCAAAATTTATCTAATTTTTTTTTTACCTAATTTTCGGAAATGTACACGACACGACAACGACGTGGGGCTTGTAGATAACAGAGCATTTCCTTACACGTCAATGGCTTTCTAAAGCTCAGTGATCTCAGTCTTCCATTTCAATTTTCTGGATTTATCCGTTGAAGCCTCGAGGAACTCCACTCGTGTACTTGAAAGTCAAGAAACGGTTTAGAACAAAAATATGCCTTAATTCAAGGCTAGCTTTATATATTACAAGTTTGATCTAAATGGAGAGGGGATTTTGGTGAAGCAGGGTAGTCCAAAGATATAACAATATCATTTTTCTTCTCGTAAGATATATTTTTTCAATTAGTTTCTGTTGTTGTCAGCTATATATTCCGTTATAAACCCTCTTGAAAAAAGCTTAAAATAGTGACAATTTGGTTTTCTTATCACTAAACATTCTGTGGCTGAATGAGGAGAAAAGTAAGTCGGTTCACCGTGGCAAAATATTGGTAGATTTAGCTTCTCGGAAGAGACGAGTCACCCAACTTTGGAAACTGCTTTACTTTGCTGTAGGTTCAGGTTTTTTTTCATCTTTTTAACTACGTGGCTTACTCCTGTTCAGTTTGAGACTTTTATCAGATTCGGCGACAACTTAAGCCTCAAGAAAAATGTATTATCATAAATCATGCCGTTACAGCGGGCACCAGCTGACTCAATTATGTCGGCTTACACGCATTATCTAGCATCGTAAAAAAACTTGATTTACACTCGTAAAGAGACTAAAGTTCCTTCATTAATCTGAAACTGGTTTTTAACAGTTTGAACGCAGTCCTCAATTCGCCCTTTTTCCACTAACGTGCGACGATTTTCGAAATCAATTTGAAAATTAATATAGTGTGGGATGACATTACCGCTTTGTTTCGTACCTCCTCTGTTTTACATGAAAAAGAAGACCATTGATGTTTTTGAAATTAACCTGACTTCCTACTCACGATAGCTTCAATTCATGTCTCGTATAAACATGAAAGTTCCTTCCTAAGTATTGAATACGCGACTTTTTTTTATCAGCTCGGTTGAAAAGGAGCACCTTTTCTCGAAGTTTTTGTTTTCCGTTTCTATTTATCGCCATCTTCACTCGCGTCGCGCAAAGATCAGCTCTTATCATTTTCACTTTCCTCGGGCATTGGCTGTGAGTGACAAACACAAACAACACACAGCTGCCCCTAACACTTCACAAATTGTGTTTTTTAGATTTCTTTTTTACTGAAATTGGAAAATTTTGTCAGTATTCTTACTCGAATAGTAAAATTACACCTTTTCCCTTCTTAAACTCAGGTAAGAGAAAATTAACAAATTTAAATTCACGAAGAAGATTGCTTCTATGTCAGATATTCCCTTTGATGATGATTTCGCAATTTTCTCAACAGCTGGGACCAAAGAAATATATTTTCAAATTTGAAGGAGAATGTAACAGGATATATTTTTTTCTCTTCTTACATAAAATTGACAGTGCTTGGCGCTTTTCTGGATCAACTTATCTAACTTTTGTAACGAGAGTAAAAACTCTCGCCGACTATTGTATTATTTGTTTTTTGCTCAAACTTTAAATACACGATTGCAGATTTATTTATTCAAGTGCTGTCTTCCCGTCTGCCTTGAAATAAAACTTTCTCGCTGATTAGCAATCCTGTGTCTCTTTATTTGCATTCTGTCGATTAATCTTCCGCGCTCTTAATATTTTTCTCTCCCTGCCAACCAATGAAATGTAGCGTAGCTTCCAACAATTTAAGAGGGGAGGGGATGTTGAAATACATCAATTTTAATATCGCACAAATTACCCATAAGTGCGACAAATTTAGAAATTTCAACGACTTTTCTCAGCAAAAATGCAAACATTAAGCTCAATTGCGAGAAAAGCTTTTAGACGTTGACGAATTATTGTATATATGTTGCAAAGGAAAAAGGCCACGGCTGTCCTACCCGGGATTATTTCCTGTTTCGGCTTTTGCGTGAGGGTGTTGGGAAAATTGACAGCCAGTCTGTATGATACCTTTCGGGCGCAGTGAGTATATTTAACCGAAATTTCAACTGTGGTTACTACGATTGTTAGGAACGGAGAACTTTCTCCGTGGCGGAATCCTTTCCAATGATTCTTAGAAAACTTCTTTTCACGTCGCTACTATTTGTAGCAGTTTTGATTCTACCTGTCTTTCAGCATGAAATCGAAGAATTTCAAGATTATGAGCATCTCGGTGACCTCCGAGAAGACGATAGGCCTCTGTTCACAAATATCTGGGCGGTAGAATTAGACGAAGACGACTCCAACCTTGCTGACGAAATAGCGAGAAATTTTAATTTGAAACACAATGGTAGAATTGGTAGCTTGCCCCGTATTTTCAAGTTCATGCACGAAGGAACAAGCGCTCGTTTGAAGCGACGAGCGACAGAGAGAACTCGTCAACTCAACGATCATCCAAGGATCGTATGGGCCGAACAACAGCGCGTTCTAGAACGAAACAAGCGCGACTTCTTGCCAGAGAGTTACCTAAGAGAACGAGAATTAGAAAGGAAATACCGTGAACAGCGATACAAGAGAATATTTAATGATCCTGGATGGGAAAGGCAATGGTATTTGGTGAACTGGGGTCAAAATGATGAACATTTAGTCGGAGCTGATATAGGGGTACTCGATGTTTGGCGTCGTGGTATAACAGGTAAAGGGGTTGTTGTCAGCATTCTTGACGATGGTTTAGATCACACACATCCCGATTTGAAAAGAAACTATGATCCACACGCAAGTAAAGACCTAAATGACGATGATGACGATCCATTTCCGAACGACAGCGATCCGTATAACGCGCACGGTACGAAATGCGCTGGGGAAGTAGGCGCTCAAGAAGATAACAACGAATGCGGAGTCGGAGTAGCTTTTAACGTCAATCTTGGCGGAATTCGAATGCTCGACGGTACGGCAACAGATTTATTGGAAGCAAGCGCTTTAGGCTTTCGACGTGATTACATCGATATTTACAGTAATTGTTGGGGGCCGAAAGACGACGGAAAAACTTTTGGCAGGCCAGGACCGTTGGGAAGGCAAGCGTTTGAAGATGGAGCTAAGTACGGTCGCGGAGGTAAGCTAAACTAATTTGGCAACAGCCATGTAAACTTAATTTTCCTACATAAAGATGATTCATTAGTTCTTGTCAACGTCCATAGGGAGAAATATTTTACTTAAAAGATTTTACGAGGCAAATCAAGTTAATGTTTTTCATGTAAAATAAATCAACTTTAGATCGCTTGTGTCAGATTTAGTATTCAGAAAGTTGAATGCATGATCGTCATTAATTATTTAAACCTGTGAGCCAGGTTTTGTTTTGATTATCACAGAAACTAGATTTATTATATCGGAGTGGTTTTTTTTCGATTGAATATTTTTTGCTGTATTTTCTGACAGAATTTTCATATGGCTCTCTTTTTAACTTAAAATTTAAGGATTTATATTTTTCTTTCTACTATTATTCCGTATTTTATATTCCGGAGGTTCACTAAGTATGCGTGGGTGTCTAAAAGTTCTCTTGACGTATGTTATTTCGTAGATCTCCCACTCGCATTAAAATCGTTCACAGCTTTTCTATTGTACACAAAAGGAAATAAGGAAGGAAACCTTCGTTTGTCATTACAAATTAAATTAAGAACGACATTGTTTTGATATTGCCAATGCTCTTCGCTGAAAATGAGAGTGAAAATTAAGGGGTTATCATTAAGAATCATTATTGCTGTATTATCGAACCTGTATCGAGGCTCAATATTCGAAGTCGGAAGTTCTTTAATTTTTTTTTTTTTTTTTCGCTAAAGAGTTTTCTACTTTAAAGGTTAGCTGATGCTTTTAAAACCACAGCAAAATGTTTTTACCATAGATGTTTTCTAAGAATTATTTTCCTTACACAACAGCTGCAGGCCCTTGTACTGTTAACATAAATACACTGATAGAAAAAGAATTGAAAATCACAGGGCTCATTGCTGGCAGAAATGCCTTAGTTCTTAGTTACTGTTTTGTAATGGGTAAAACAACACAGCTCTAAATAAAGCACTCATTGTCTTAGAGTGAATGAAATTCAGCCAACGCATTTCTTAACTTTTGACCGCTGAGCTTAAATGAAGCCATCACAAATTGGTAGTGATAATTAAGTTTACTGATCTGACAGCATGTCAGCTTGAAACACAAAATGGAAAACTTCCCTTTCCACACAGCTGTGTCTATCTATTTAATGCTTATGGGAAAACTACATTTTGTTTTTTCTTCAAGCCTCCTTTTTTATTTTGATACTTTCCTTACTGTTTCAACCAGCAGAAGATAATATAAATTAAGAGTGACTAATCAATTGGAAATTGAGGACTGTCCAGAGTGAGAAGGTTGTAAGTGAGATTGTCTTCAGGTTTTAACCCTCTAAGCCCTAAGGGTGATAAGCATCTAATTTCTCTTTGCAATATCACTACTAAGTCAGAAGTTAGGGTCATGAGAATAAAGGAAATGATCACTAACTAAAGGGGCTCTTGATTGTTGAACAAATTGTCCTTGTCCATGCCTTAGGAAATGTATAGAGAACAGTATGGAGAATATGCATACTGATGTTAGGGTGTAAATGGTTTTTGTAGTCGGCTGCCACTATAAAGCAAGTGTCTGACAGTGCAAACACTTCCCTGTTTTTACTATGAAGAAATCCTCAAATACCCCATCACTACAATAAGAATATCTGAAAATGTTTATTATTTCTCTCCAGGGAAAGGAAGTATATTTGTTTGGGCCACTGGTAATGGAGGTCTTGCTGATGATGATTGTAATGCAGATGGCTACACATCTAGTATCTATACGATATCTATTGGAGCCGTCAGTCGATATGGCCTCTCCACTTACTATGATGAACAGTGTTCATCTACAATGGCAGTAACCTACACAGGAGACACTCACCGGGGTGGCTCCAGTGAAGCTGACTTAGTCACCACTGATCTTAAGCATAAGTGCACCACAAGGTTCCGTGGCACTTCATCAGCTGCTCCACTGGCTTCAGGTATCTTTGCTTTGGTTCTGGAAGCAAACCAAAATCTGACCTGGCGTGATCTTCAACACATTGTTGTGAAAACAGCATTGAAGACCAGTCCAAAAGATGAAGGATGGGTTGAGAATGCCGCAGGTTTGTTGGTGAATCACAAGTTTGGATTTGGTCGTCTTAATGCTGCCAAGATGGTGAGTGAAGCAGTGAATTGGATGCCAGTTGGGGAACAGCAGAATTGTTCAGTAAATGGCCCTATAAAGGATCCGTATATTCCAATTCGAGGTACTCTGGAGTTGAGCCTCAACACAGATGCATGTGACATCCAGAAACTAGAGCACGTACAGGTCACTGTCAGCTTCAGATTATCCAAGGCATTCCGTGGTGATATCAGCATTGATCTCACCTCCCCAGGAAAAATGACAAGTCAGTTACTTTCTGTTCGCCGCAATGACAAGGACACATTTGGACTGAATGACTGGGCTTTCATGACTGTGCACTTCTGGGACGAGTCCCCTAAAGGAACATGGATCCTAAGATTCCACCACGACAAGAAGTCTTCAAGTGCACCATCAAAACCAGATGTTGAGGAAAGGGAGAAGGTTCTTATACAACATGACCTGTTGAAAGCACGCCGGGATGAGATCATGGATGACTACGACAGCTATCATGATGAGATACATCATGGCCGGTTTGGAAAAGATTACATGCGTGATCAAGTGTTCCCAGTCGCTGAAGACGAGGGTGATCTAGATAGTTTATTGCAACAGGAGGATGAAGGCTCTGATTCAGCCGAAGGATATGCAGGCACAGTGTCAAAATGGGTGTTAACACTCTATGGAACCAGTGATTAATGTTACACAGAGAAATTTTTTTCCTACTCAAAAAAGTTTATTTTATCAAGTGACTGAGTATATTGCAACTATTACTAATAGTCTTTCTTGGTTCAAATTAGGTGTGTTTGGGGTGTGGTTAATTTATTTCTTGCAAGGTATTAGTTTGTGTAAAGTTGGGGATTGTTTTAGTGGTTTATAGAGACTCTAATTTTTTGGAAAAACAAAGTTCATTTTATTATTTATATAAAAAAAATTTATTTTGATACCATATAATGACTTAAATGGTTGATTTGAATTTTTCAGTTGGTTTGCCTCCAGCTTAATTGTGGCAGAGCACATCTCATGAATTTGTACAACAAATATGTTGGAGTCAATATATTATCAAAACATTGAATTATGTTAATTAAAATTGTCAGAGATTCCTCTGCAATTATTTGTTTGTTTCAGGGTCTGTGATCCTGGAGAAAAAAATTGAGAAGAGAAATACTCACTCTGCAGTTTGTAAATAAATTTGCTGTACTAAGGAATATAATTTAACACAAAATTACTAACTTATAAGTAAATGCTTAATGTTATTCTCATTAACATATTAACTAGCTGCCTTGTAAATAAACCTCTTAAGTATGTTATCAGGTTTAAGGTAATTAGTGGTAATTATTTTATTTCTGTTCTTATTATTTGCAATTTAGTGTAGACCTGATGCAGGCTTTCTCTGAAATGCTGTGGCCCAATTGGTGAAGCTGTGATCCCATTCCAGCCTGCTTTGCCACCTTGCTGGTTTCTAGCCACTTTACCAGTAGTGCTGCAGTGTAAATGCAAGCTCACTTGCTTGCTTAATATAGTAAACTTCAAAGTGCAGATATTTTTATGAGCTAATTCTAATAATCACATCACAGAAACATAATCATTCTAAACAACACTAACAAGGAAAATAATCAGTTTACAACATAACATTGAAAGTGTACTCCTTTAACAATGCTAAGTGTATGATTCAAACAAGGAAAAACAAATTTATGTTTAAAATTCATTGTAATGGCATCCTATTTTGAGGAGGAATGAAAGACTGAGGTTTAGTTCTGCATCCTCTGCTAAGTGGTGCATTAAATTGACAGAAGACCGGATATGGCTATGAATGTTTTCCCAGATGCTTGAGTGGGTAACAAAATAACACATTTCTAATTTAATTTGGCATTCAAATTGTCGCAATCTAAGGCATTCTTGAAAAAAGCCCTAAGTGACCTCTCACACACTTCTAGATTCTCCTTTCAACTTTTCCTATGTTCCCCATGTGAAACATAGGGAGAAGTTCATGTTTCATCAAGGGTTACTCAGGGCTTTATTCCAGATGCCCTTATGTTTATCGTAATGGGTGGTAAAGGGCTAAAATAGAAAATAAAAGTAGTAAATAATAGCATTCCAGCACCAGATGAAACTTTTATTTTGTGACATTCTTCAATATGCTACTATGTTGAATCCTTCTAAAGGTATTAACATGATGTAATGTACTCAGTTATGAAATAGTAGCAATAAAATGAAATCACATCACTGCATTCCTGTGCTGCAGTTTCATATTAGAGTAAACCTGTTAGGATAGTGATTTCTATGGTTTCTTTGAAGTACATTCAAACAGTCTCTGCAAAAACCAGTCTGTAACGTTGTGGGGTAAGGAGCAGTGATAATACATTTACTTTAACATCGCAACACCCACTGTGCCACAATGGCCAGGCTACTAAAGTGTGTCCTAAATACACCATACTCTCCATACAGTTCTCTTTACATTTCCTAAGGTGTTGAGAATGAGAATTTGTGTAACAATCAAGGACCTTCTTAAGTTGGTGATCATTTCCCTCTTTCACTAGACCTTAACCCTACAACTCCCAAGATCTCATTAGTAATTCTCCTTACTGTCTGCCATACAGTTCTTGCGATGTTTGTTTGGAAAATTTGGTATTGGATCAACTTATATTCCATTAATTTATATTTTTCTTTATTCTCATCACTTGTCTGCTTGATATTAGGAGAAATTCGGTCTTGGTCACTTGTGGGAGTTAAAGGATTGAGGTTTCAATCAGGGATGATATTGTAAGGAGAAAGTAGATGCGAGTCACTCTTTGGGGTTAAAAGGGTTTGAATGGCCTCCTGACATCAGCTGAGTTTCATGCAGTGTGGAACTGTTTATCTCTTTGATATCATTAATCTTAAATTCCCTTGGTTACCTTTGAGGCATTTCAGTTACTGTAACCAAAAAAGAGAATAAACTTTCGGAATCCCTGGGCATTTTTTGTCTAGGACTTTCTCTATTGACATCTCTGTAACCTGAACTCATGTAACCTACACCAAATGTAAGAACAGTTTTTGAAACCAAGCTAATTTTTTTTTCCTTGATTGAGGAAAACTACACAAAGTTAAACTTAAAGACAATAAGTTTTATTACCATTAATTGCGACAATTCCCCATTATTATTTCCATTTTTGAGAGAAATAAAAGTTCTAAATCAACTTTGAAAGAAGTGAAAATTCTAAATTAACTTTGAAAGAAGTGCTAAATCACCTCTTACATTTACAAATATGAGCTGTCAAATATGTACTAGAATTTTGCCTAATTTGACAACATTTTGTTCTTCGCAGAAGAAAGAAGCTCATGATTTTGATTACAACTTTCACATGGCGAATGAGACAATTAAAATATTTCAGCTAACATAAACTAAACAAGTTAAAACAACTGCAATTTTGTAAGAATGATCGTTGTAGTTGTTTTTGGATTGTAACTTATTAAGCAACTTTTTTTAATTTATCTTGGCATACTACACATGAATTTCCATATCAATTATCAAATAGTATAATATTGTAGATCAGAATACCTAAACTTGTTAGTGAAGTGTTACTACAGAATGTTGTTTACTAATCTATCAAAATTGTTGCACTTTTTAGAATAATTCCTGAAATAAGTTACATGCCATTCTTACTAAGTTTCACATTAGCTAAAAATTAACTTTATGTGAGATTAATACTTCTTTAAATATCAACATTTATCTTAAACATAAATAAAAAAGCTGTACTTTCAGCATCTTAAGACATTTATAACAAACACAAAAACAATTTGTTGGCTAGCAATCAGGTCTTGAAGGTACTCAGGCAGGCTGTTACCTCAAAAGAGTGAGTGAAAAAAAAACTAACTAAAAATTAAAACAAACTATTTCAAAAAAGTGATTTTGGTAAAGCATGAAGAGGTATGAATTCTGCAAGTTGTTCTTCATTCTTGATAAAAACAATCTTGTTTGATGTCACCTCATGTAACCTAATGAAGTGAATATAGAAGCAAATATCAGTAATGAATAATTATATTCAAAACAGACACCTGTCCAGGTTTTTTTCAATCTTGGATCTTCCGGGGCAAGCCCCTCCTCAAGTGTTACAGTTGGTTCTAAATTTCAATGAAACTAACCACAGTCTGATAAGTGCCCAACATCCAGTGAAAATAAATGGTGAATTTACAATCAAGCACTTTCCAAGTCTTTCAGGATATCGTCTGGACAGAAGCCAAATGAGCTGCTTTACAAATCCATAGTCCATGTTGCTAAATGCGAAACCCTATGGATCAAACAAAGCAGCATTCACTTTACTTAAAATGTGATAAGGACTTATGACTATGGTAAAGCAGACATGGTTAGATGCTACTCATGCTTTACAGATTTAATGAATGTAACCAAAGGAGTTACAATTTCAACACTCCTGTCCTGGGTCTAGGAGTGTTGAAATGTTGGGTCTATGAATTGTAGCTTCTTCGGTTACATTCATTAAATCTGTAAACCAGAGTAGCATCAAAACATGTCTGATCCTACTTCCTGAATTTTAAAGTCAAACAGAGTCAGTGATATTAAATAAAACTAATAATTCAGTTTAATTTAAAAAGTAGCTGGCTTATTAGTAACCTACATGTAACTAACCAAATAATTCTGTCTACTGCTGGTTTTAAATGATAACATGATCAACTTACCTTTAAATCAAAGGTGATGCAAAGGTTGTCAATCACATCTTCGTCACATCTTCTTGTTGCCTCCTCCTTTAGACATAAGGAAACAATTCAGTCAAGTTATCTGTACTGAATGCTTTTTACTTGTTCAGTCACATATCTCAACCCCTGAACCCCAAAGAGTGACTAACATCTAACTTCTCTTTACAATACCACCCCTGAATCAAACATCAAGGTCATGAGAATAAGGAGAATGATCACCAATTAAAGAGACTCTTGGTTGTTCTTATAAACAAATTCTCTTTGTCAACACCTAGGGAAATGTATAGAGAACAGTGTGGAGAATATACATACTGATGTTGAGGTGTAAAGAGTTAAAATTGTATTGATTACCCTGCTTATGGTGAACAACCACAACCATTGTCATGAGCAAGTTATGGCCAGTTGCCTGATAACTAGGATCACATACCAAAATGTAAATAATGAACTTGGTGATGACATTTAAATCTCTGGTTCTTGCATCATGATTCCTTACTGTCACAAGAATGATAGGCCTACAGATATCAAAATATGTTGGCTGAATTCAATGATCAAACAATGGTTATGTAAAATAAACACCTTACTCTAAAACTTAACGTTGATCACAGCATAGCTATTTGCAGAAAGGTAAAAAAACTCATCTAATGTTAAAGTGGGTTATAACTGACTCTTGGCGAGTCTATAGAGGGGGAGGGTTGAGGGGGTTCTTTGGTATGATAAAGGGGGAGGGGTGGATGCCAGGGACAAGGAAGAGGGGAAATGGTGGAAGGTTGTTTGAGGGGATGATGTCTGTTTCAGGAAATAAACATAACTAGCACAAAAAAGAAGCAGTAAAACTAACCTTAAATAAATATACAACTCCTGATAAATAAAAGTATTGGAGCTCACCTTCCTCTGTGATCTGGAAATTCTAACACTTCAGCCTTATCCAAAGCAATTTGTACTTCAATATCATCATCCCCTCTGCTCAAACAGTTGACTCCATATTCTTCTCTCCAGTTTATGTACTTAATCAAGGCAGTGTATGCTTCATCTACATCACCAAATCCCCGCAGAAAACGTCTCAGGCAAGAATCTGTCTGAGCCTGACATAGAAATCACATAAAAAGGTGTTCATTGACTGACAAGGTTTTCACTAGAAAACATAATAGATACATGATCTGAACTGAGGAGGGGAATTAATTAAATTACCACCCTTCTAGAGCACTTCAGAAACAGTCCCCCAAAGACCTGAAAAATTTGAACATTTAAAAATTTTGAGAAGTGATTTCTAGAATTTTGCAACATATTTGAGAACCTTCTTTAACCTTAAAATGGACATTTGGATCAGTTCATAGAAAATCAAATTCCAATTTGCCAAGCACCAGCTTCAAACAACAACCAAGGGTAAGAGGGCTGTCCTGACAGGGGATGCAGGCCACTAAATTAATTTATCTATTATTCATTTATTTATTAATTGCTTAATAGTCATCTTCATGTTAACTAGAAGCATAAATTATGCCATTTATAAATTCCAACCTATTTTTAGAAATGATGTACTTCTAGAAAGCACTCCAGAAAAAAGGAAAATTTTGTGTCAATCTCAGAATGTAAGTATAGTTGAGTAATATTATGACTTTTCCAACAGTTTCTACACGCAGTCAGAATCAGAAAAAACTTTGTTGCTGTTTCATTATTTTTTCCATTTTATGTTAGGAAAATAATTAACAATATTTTCTCTGCAATTTTGACTTTAAAAAATGAAAGAAGGAAAGACGTTTTTAAAGTAACACCAAACAACACAACAAATTACTCAAGACGTATCCACAACTTGCGTATGTTTGCTTTAGTACATATTCTAAACAATTTTTTATTTACCTGTAAAAACCATTCTCTAATTTTCAAAATACAGAGAAATTGGATTTTCATCGCTAAATACAAACCTTTCTTAGTTTGACAGATGCAAATTACTTTAATTACAGAAGGAAAGTATACGTAGCCTCCTCAAAAGAAGAGGCGCCACAGAATTTCGCACCAAACATTAAGCTGATCGAAAAAAAATACATACCTTAAGTGGTTCTGCATCAAAGAGTGGCTGAAATTAAAAAAAAATAAGTTGCAAAATATATTAAACTAAATAACACTTCATGTGAAATCTCGATTTCGTTTCTAGGCTTTCGAAAAAATCCCAAAAAAATTTGACAAGGTAATTCATTTCGTGAAATTAATAACCGGCTAAGATCCTGAAACTCACGGTTTTTGCTTAAGTCAGACTGTGTTCTATAACAGTCACGTAGTAGGAAAACGCGACAGAAATTAATGTCTGATTCTAAAACTGAAATAAATGGAAAATACATTTGGCGGGATCTTAATTGCTAAATTTACCTGAAGGCGATTTTTCAATTCTTCGAAGTTTTCTTCGAATGACGTACCGGCGATCTCTATAGACATATTTCGCTCAACCTTGCCATTTTTCGAGTCCGATTTCAGCATTTACGAAAAACCAATGTACGAAACTAAGGTGTCTGTATCCAGATAATCAATAATTTATCCGGAAGCCTCAACGGAAAAACCTGTGCGTTGTTGATTCACCCGGATGGCAAACATAAGGACCACAGATAAACACAACTTGTGCGGCTTGGAAATTTGCCGCGAACAATAGCATAAAAGGTAGAATCTGATTGGCTGACGAAACAGAGAGGAATCAGACAACAACTTTTCTTACATGAAGCCCCACGTGCGTTAGAATCAAAGATGGCGGCTGCTACGTTGGAATACGAAGCGATCGATGCTTCTTCGAATGTGCAGCCCCTTGTTGGTACGTCTTTTCAAAGATTGCTTTACTTTAGCATTATTTAGGTGCTGAATTCCTAAAATATTATAAACGATATTAGCCAGCCGTTTTTATCGCAATCATGGTTGTGTCTTGTGTCTTCAAGCGCCTCAACAAACTTGTCGCAAACTTTTCAAGCTGAAACTTTATTGTGTTGATATTTCAAGGATTTGTACGGTTCTTTATGATTTTGGTGGTACAGCGAGTCCCTATGTCCTCCCTATGCCCTGGAAACTACAGCCATGTTGAAAACATACAAAACTCATAAACATACAAAACTCATTTCAATGTTTCTTCCTTTAGTCAATTTCACGAATGGAAACTTAAAGCAAAACAGTGCGAGTAAAAGGATACGATTTGGTTGTTATCAGTGGGCGGATAGAGGAGATAAAAGAAAAAGACAGAGGAAAACTGTGGTATGCCATCAAAATATGAGAAAATATTTTGTATTTATGTAAAAGGCATTCTCAGCTCTGGTTAAAATTTTCCTTAAAAAGGATAGTACCCTAATTTCTTGGCCTCCATCCCAGAGCCCCTTGTGTTCTTACACTGTTGGTCGCGTTTCTTGAAAGGGAATCAAATTGACCTTAACCCTTTGACCCCCAGGTGTGACCAGCATTTAATTTGTCCTCAAAATATCACCCCTGACATTATGGTCACATTAATATCAATGTCATACTGATGAAGGAAATGATCACCAATGAAAGAAGTTCTTGATTGTCAAACAAATTCTCCTTGTCAACACTGTGGGAATGTATAGAGAACAGTATAGAGAATGTGTATACTGATATTGGAGTGTAAAGGGTTGATACAGCATGTGAGACCTGAAAAGATATCCAAAAGCGATTGGAAGTTGTCCTTGAAGCAGAAATATGGTATTATGGGTTTCAGTCAGTGTCTGTGAGAAAACAACATCACAAACAGAGAGTACATGTAAATAGTTAATTCTCTTGTGTTGATTTGTGGTTGGCTCCAAGATTGCAGAAACAGATGGCATGGAATACACTGGTTGCAACTTTGGGCAATTTTCAAGATCAAGCGGTCTTTGCAAGTGAGTGAAAATTATTTTCCAGATCATTACAGCTGTATCATGATTGACTTGTGGAGGATGCTATTGAAGATGTTTTTTTTTTTTTGTGTCAGTGACTTATGCTTTTCTATTTATAGTCTTTTATGTGATCAGAATCCATCTTCACAGTCAACTGATCACTTGTGGTCTTCAGGCAATATCAGAATTAGTCTTAAGTTCTTTGCAAGGTTTAATTGTTGCATCTTGCAACTGTAACCATTTATCAAGTGAAGAATTATCACATTGACAGAGGTTCTAAAAGAGTATTCTGTAAAAAGAAGTAAAAAATTGTACAAACCTTTCAAAACGATCGTTCATAATGCCTCAAAGTCATTGTCTTTTGAGCTGATGGAGATTGCTGAACATACATGTCTAATTGATTTTAAAATGTGCTATAGGTATGTTCTTGGCGTTTACAATGAAAGAACAGAAGTAATGAAGATGTATGACACTGAAATGGTCACACTTCAACCAAAAGTCCTGGGTAATAACAAATATCACTATTTACTGAATGATCATTTGTTTTATTTAATGGAAGATAAAATAGATCACAACTCTTAAATCTACATTGCAACTTGACATTTTTACTCTAAAGGTTCAGATTTTGATGGTTCTTAATTAGCAATTATTGTTTAAGTCCACTTAAGGTCTGTGTATATGAATATATAATGCAAAGAACACGATCTAGTTTTTTTTTTTCAAGGGTTGGGTAATTATGGTAATTATGGGTAACGGACGTGCTTCATATCGCTGCTTGATTTTCTTTATTTTTTTCACAGTTCTTTATATTATTTCAATTGAAAAACGACATATGGATTGCCTAAACATTTCCTCTTTGGATTATATTTGCAAGAATCATTGTTTGTATCCTAACAAGTGGATTTCTGCTGTATTACTACCTCGTTATTCAACAACTAATCGGCCTCGCTTTGTTTGTCTACGACCTAAAGGTTACAACACATCCAAAGTCAAATACTACGCTAACTCAACTACCACCTTCAACCAAGCTCGTCTTACTTTGGCTGGTGACGTTGCTTCTAACCCTGGTCCTGAAATGGGTTTCTTGTCGTCACAATTTGACTTTGGAGCAATTTCTCAACCGAAGGAAGATTTAATTATTCAAAACGAAGATTCTCAATGTTATTACATTCCAACCATTGTTTCTACGCATCGACGACCATCAAAGAAAATTTACTTAAGAAACATCAACAATATCATCTCTATCACACGCGTTGGCCATCTACCGAGAACCATTGCTTCTAACCCTGGTCCTGAAATGGGTTTCTTATTGTCACAATTTGACTTCGGAGCAATTTCTCAACCGATGGAAGATTTAATTATTCAAAACGAAGATTCTCAATGTTATTACATTCCAACCATTGTTTCTACGCATCGACGACCATCAAAGAAAATTTACTCAAGAAACATCAACAATGTCATCTCTATCACACGCGTTGGCCATCTACCGAGAACCAAATCCACCAGTAATTTCGCTCTCCTCAATGTGCGTTCGATTGTTAAAAAATCAACTCATTTATGCGATTTGGTCATCTCCCACCATTTAGACATCCTGGCCATAACAGAGACTTGGCTTAAAGGAACCGAGGATGACAACCATGTTATTACTGACATCAACAACATTCTTCCGCATTTTAAACTCCACCACATACCAAGAAGGAATCGTAAGGGCGGCGGAGTCGCTTTGTTGATACGAGATGGTTATACCGTACTGCAAAATTCCATCATGAACACAAGCTCATTTGAGTACTTAGATGTGAGCATATCCAACAAAAGTGAGACATTCCGTTTAATTGTTCTCTATCGCCCTCCTCTGTGCAAAAAGAACAACACTAGAAATAGCTTTTTGCAAGAATTCTCATCTTTTCTTGAAGAACTTACATTATCAAGGCAGCCCATTATAATTGCCGGTGATTTTAACTACCATGTTGATGATCTATCAAATCCTGAAGCTGCCTCCTTTCTTAATCTCCTTGAGTCCACTGATCTAATTCAAAATGTATCTGGATCCACTCATCGCCTGGGCCACACATTGGACTTGATATTATCTCGTGAAGAGAATAATGTTATAACGGATGTTCGCATTCTATCAGCCGACAATATTTCAGATCATAATTTGGTTACTTGTAAGGTGAAATGTACAAAACCGAAACCTTCTACACTACATGTTAAACACAGAAACACCAAAAGGCTCGATTTAGCTAGTATGATCAAAGACATCGAAGAATCTAATCTCATTACTAATCCACAGTCTTGTGTAACTGAGCTGACTACACAATATAATACTAATCTCTCGTCTATCTTTGATCAACATGCTCCTGTGAGCGAGAGATGGGTCACTCTGCGACTGCATTCTCCTTGGTATACTGATGAACTTCGTAAGGCTAAACAAGACAAACGTCGTCATGAAAGAAGATATATTTCATCTGGTCTTCAAATTCACCAAGAAATATTTATTGATTCCTGCAAACACTACAATGATCTTCTAACAGCGACAAAGACAAACTATTATCGGACTCTGATCAGCTCCTCTGACCAATCACAACTATTCAAGATGGTATCTCGCCTATTCTTATCGAAGAACATTGCTGCACTCCCTAATAATGATTCATTGGATACATTGACCGAAACGTTCAACGATTTTTTTATCAAAAAAATTGAGAAAATAAGATCGGATTTGGACTCCCATACTGCCCAAGCACCCGACATCAACGTCAATTATCCAGTCACCTTGTCGTTCCAAACTTTTCAACCTGTATCTGCTGATATTGTTCACAAACTTATTGTTCAATCTCCAACTAAGTCTTGTCAACTGGATCCCATTCCAACACGAATTCTAAAGTCAATTCCACACTTGACGCCAATTATAACCAAGATTATCAACGCCTCCATGGCTAACGGAGAATTTCCTGATCAGTTAAAACAATCCCTGGTATGTCCATCTTTAAAGAAGCCTTCATTGGACCCGAACTGTCTCTCAAATTACAGACCGATTGCAAATCTATCTTTTCTCTCAAAAACAATCGAAAGGGTGGTCGCAAATCAAATATACAGATTTATGGCCGAGAACCAGTTATTTCCAGCGATGCAGTCAGCATACCGCAAATACTACTCCACTGAAACTGCTTTAATAAAAGTCTCAAATGACATCCTAAGAGCTGTAGATCAAAAAGAAGAAGTAGTACTTGTTTTGCTAGACCTTTCCGCTGCGTTCGACACGATCGACCATAACATATTACTTGAAAGAATGGAGAAACGTTTCGGATTTAGAGGTATCGCACTAAAATGGTTCAAATCATACCTAGAACATCGTGTTCAGTCAGTGAAGATCAAACACTCCATCTCTAAGCCTCGACATATCTCCTACGGCGTACCCCAGGGATCAGTACTTGGTCCACTACTCTTTCTAATGTATACCTCGCCTACAGAAGACATTGTTGCTGAACATGGCCTAAACTGTATGATATATGCCGATGATTCGCAACTTTACATAAAGATAAACTCCTCTGACAGAATGCTAGGCATGGAAAGATTGAAATCATGTGTTAATGCAATCATGGAGTGGGCCAAGAAAAACAGATTGCAGTGCAACCCTTCAAAAACAGAAATCATTCATTTCCTCTCACGCTTCTCAAAAAATCCTCCTTTCTGTAATATCAATATTGGAGATGATATCATTAATTTATCTAATACTGTCCGAGACCTAGGCGTCACGCTTGATTCTGTGATGAACTTACGCTCGCATATAAATTCCATCTGTAAATCGTCGTCTCTAGCAATCAGAAATATTGGTCGCGTTCGTAAATACCTCTCGACGCAGCAAAATGAAAGATTGATACACGCCTTTATCTCATCGAGACTTGATTATTGTAATAGCCTATTGTACGGTCTACCGATTTGTGACATCGAAAAATTCCAACGGATCCAAAACACAGCTGCCCGCTTGTTAGTCGGTGCCAAATCAAGAGACAGTATAACACCTATACTTAGGAAACTTCATTGGCTCCCGGTCACAAAACGAATTCAATTCAAGATACTGTTGATAACATACAAAGCACTAAATGACATGGCTCCAACCTATCTTGTTGAACTTCTTAGTCGATATATTCCAGCACGAAACCTCCGTTCATCAAATATGAATCTACTTGAGGTCCCAACAATTCGAACTAAAACGTATGGGCAAAGAGCATTCTCCTACGCAGCACCGTATTTGTGGAACCAACTACCTGAATGCATAAAAAACGCCGAATCTGTTGACTCCTTTAAACGCTTATTGAAAACTTATCTTTTCAAAAATTAAGCCACCAGATTATTTGATATCGTACGTTGTCAAACATATGCATAACACGTAATAATTCATTAGTTTAGATAGAGTAGCGAATTGCATGTATAGGATTTTTATCGAAATTTTGTTAATTTGTAATTGTAAAGCGCATAGAGTTCAATTTTAATGCGCTATATAAGAACTTATTATTAAATTAAATTAAGGGTGACTTCAAAAGAATTGTAATACAATATTGTTTTATTGACTGTGATGAAAAACATTGCTAATGACGTGTTATTATGTGTCAGCAGTATACAGGTAAAATATTCCATTCCACTATGGAAAATACTATATCAGACAATAAATGATTAACACCACATTGTTGTAATAATATACATATTTCAGCTACTGGTAAGCAAGCATTAGTGTCGAGCAAAATGACAGATGCTTACTTTCCTGTGTTCAATTCATTTTACCAACTAAAATTATAGATGTAAATACTGGTAGTTATTTGTTTTGAATTTTTTTTTATCAACACCTAATTTTTGGCAATATCAGAACCCTCAGAAAGAAATTCACAATGAAATGAATAGTGGAACAAAAATTTATTTTTGCATTTTGAGAAATCACATTGAATTTCTTATGGATGATTTTAAATTGATGCAGATTATCCATTATGGAGGGTGTGACAGTGGTAAAAACTTTTTCAGATGCTGGAAGTACTGAGACAAACCAAGGAGAAGATGAAGAGGACAATAAAATTGATCTTACTTTTCTCCAAAAGGTTTGTTAAAGTAATCATTTGTCAGCTCATTCTTAACAATAGTTTTAAAGGCCTGGGGTTCATTTTATGCTCATGATAAGTTAAATAAAATCCTCTTCTTAAATACCAATCTATTTATCAGATAATGATTAACTAAATCAGGATCAAAAGCTAACTGGCTTGTTTGGTTCACATTTAGAATGACCTCCTAACAGAAGCTTTTGGAAGTAAAAGAAAGAAAAGGGCAATGGCTTCTCGACAGCGAAACAAAGTAGATGACACTGATCTGAATTTAAAAGTTTCTGACGTTTTAGAGTCATTAGCTAAGGAACCTGTAGAAGCAACAGGTTTGTGAATTATATGACATATCTTTTTTTTTTTTGGACATCAGGAGACTTAATAGAGTTGAAAACACTCTTAGACTCACAGCCAAAGGCAAGAAACTTGGCAGACATGGCTTTATACATATGGCCCAGGTTGTTCAAAGCTGGGTAAAGGTAACCCAGGGTTAATGTGACATTTGATTGCAGGTCTGAAAGCTTTAAGAGAAAATTCAGTTCAAATCTTTTTGCTTGCAATTTTATCACTGGATGTTCTAAAAAGAATAGTGAAAATTTTCCCTAAAATACTTTTGAACAAAGAAATAAAGAAACCTGAATTAAAATTTAACCCTGGGTTAAAGCTAATCGGCCTTCGAACAACTGGGCCCATTATGGTCAGTTATCAGCGAGTTCTTGAAGCAGACAAGAGAGCTTGTTAACCTGCTCTCTGTTTCAATTTCTATAAAACAGGAGAAAGAAAGTTACATATGAAATAATTGTGCTATTTATTTAATATTTAGTTTTAGTCTAATTGCTTACCAGTTGATTAAAAAGATTTCAGCACTGTAGTTGGTAGGGGATTATGTGATCCTCTGTTATCCTCACTTGGCAATATTACAAATGGTCAATGTGCATTTTGTCAATGTTTTTGTGGACTAACATGAAACGAAAATAGTGCAGTGACTCTGGTTATCATCTTTTGGATGATGAAACTTTGGGACAAGAAAGGAAACTTCCTGAATGAAATAGGAGTTTGTAAACATATTTTTGTATTTTGATGTTGTGTTGATTGCAGATGGTGTAGAGCAGCAATCCACCATTCCTCCATATAATTTGAAGGCTACAACAGCAGCTGATGTATATAAATTAAATGATAGTATCCTTTTGGATGTGTTTTTACCCTCCAGTAAAACTGGATTTTTAAAAAATATCTTTTGAATTTTGCACAAAATTGTTGCATTCGCATTTTCTGTTTTCATCCCCTTCTTTAAGGCCCAAATTTCTTTGTCTACAGTTTGAGTCAACCCTTTAACTCACAAGATCTGACTGTAAATTCCCTCCTCTAGCTGCTACACATTTCTTTGCAAATCAGATATGAGAATTTGTTGTTAGATCAAGGTAAAAACTTAAACCTGATAAGTTTGAGTATTCTCATGATCTGTTTGCTGGATAATGTATGGATATTATGGGGAAAAAATACATGTTAATCACTTTTGGGAGTTAGTTGAGCCTCAACCTTCCTTGTTTTTTTGTACTTTTACAAATTTCATTTTTATTTACCACTTTTAGTTAACTTTTTTTCACTTGATCATATGTTTGAAAGGATTTCAAAATTTTCTACACTGAACAACTTAAAAAATTGGGACATAGATTCCTTGAATGGCTCAGATTTAAACTCGTAGAACCCACAATTTCAAAGTATCTTTCACCACAGATGAGTACGGCTAAAAAGTTAAAAAATAATTAGTACATGTCGGTAAAAACATTTTCCTTAACTCATTTAAGTTATTTCTCCTGGGGAGTATGAAGCACTACAAAGAATTTCACAGGAAATCAAGAATGCAGACAAAGAGAAAATTTCCGAATGGAGAAATGAAAAGAGGTACAGGGAAGGTCTCAAAGGTGCCATTTGGCAACTTATGATCATGAAATGGTTGCAAGAAATAACGGTTCATCCATTAGGAAAAAATAGTCATGAGAGAAATAATGGAAAAAAAAGAAAGCTAGCTGGAAATCACTTTTGGAGGTTCACTTCAAATCTCATCTTGGACAACTAACAAGGGAATGAATTTTTTTAAAGGAAATGATAGATTATTGATAAAATTTTGTTTGTCTTGCATTTAATTAACTTCAGACCATTGTCAATAAGTAATGAAAACAATGCAGCATGTGGCATTACTGCCAGTAAAGTTCACCAGATGGGCAACTTGCGGTAGAAGTGAAGTCACTAGAATTTTTATTCTATCCATCATGGTAGCCAAAATGGTTACAGCTTTTAGCAATGCAGTGATGTGTCTCCTTTATGAACTGAATCTCTGTCCTCTAATAATTACAAGTAACGTATTCATTACATTTAACAAGACAAGGTGTTTTAATGCTATTCAAATTCATAAACAGCGACTCTGCTTTTACAAACCTCCCTCAACAAGACAGGAACATGGAATCAATAACTTTTGGGTTGAATTTATTGACCTTCAAGAAAGCTTAATAATGGTATGCCTTCAACAAATTTCTCAACAGGTTCCCAGAATATGTACTTCAGCATATCGCTGTGATGTCAGTCAAGTCTACCAAGCGACTTCATCAATCATGTTGCCTTCTGTATTTATCATACATGATGACACTGTACAGTCTCAACTATCAGGACCTCAGGAAGAAAGGTAAATAGATAGGAAATGTTAGCAGATTTTTCTTAACCTTGCATTCTGTCAAGAAGCAAAATCTTATGTGATTTAATTAGTTTACTTAACCCTTTAACTCCCATGAGTGACCAAGACAGAATTTCTCCTTACAATATCGATACAATATCAAGCAGACAAATGATGAGAATAAAGAAAAATATCAGTTAGGGAATTATAGGTTGATCCAATGCATAATTCTCCAAAGTAACATCACAAGAACTGTATGGCAGACAGTAAAGAGAATTACTAATGAGATCTTAGGAGTTAAAGGGTTAATTCACTAACATGTATTAAATAAGTCTAACTCTTTGACTCCCACAATTGACCAGCATCTAATTTCTCCCTATATTATCTCCTCTGGATCAAACATTAAGGTGATGAGAATAAAGGAAATGATCACCATCTAAAGAAGTTCTTGATTGGTACACAAATTCTATTTGTCAGTACCATAGGAAATGTGTAGAGAACAGTATGAAGAATATGCATACTGATGTTAGGATTCAATACCAAATGATTTCCTTATTTCAGATCCTTTACCTATGGTACCAGTTGGGATTAAGAAGAAACTGTTATCCTCATTTTCTTTGGAAAAGGGAAGATCTAGGTATGCTATACAGAGAACATGTTCTCCTTTTTTCAACAGTGATATAAAACTGAGTTGAAGTAATTTGCCATGTTTGATGTTAAGAATTTTAACTCTTGTCGAGTCCCTCAACACCACAAAGAGGTGGGTAGAATCATTCTTCAACAACTAGCCCCAATTGTTTTTAAGCAGAAAAGTTGCTCAGCATGTAAATATCCCATCCACTGGTGAGCGACTTATCAGATCTGGTGTTTGCTTGCATATACCAGTATGGAGTCATTGACATACTCACAGGTTCATGTTTTAGTTTACTTATTGGGTAAGCTGTGGGATACGCAACAGCTAGGGCTTTGTGGCTTGTAAGACTAAGGGGGTCAATATCAGAGCAATTTTGCACCTACCCCTCCCTAACCCAACAACAATTAACTGATAGCAAGTAAGGGATAATGTCGCATTAGGGGAGGGGTAGGTGTGCAGTTTCTTTGATGCAGACATTGATCCAACTAAGTAATTGATGATCATTGATTCCTGAACAGAAATTTGTTTCTTTCCCCTGCAGGGCGGTTCCAAAACGACTGAAGGACAAGTTAGTGTCGTATATATTAGTGCTGGCTTTGATAATAGATGAATTTTCATTAGACTTTGCAGTTATCATGAAAGACCTCAAGATGCCCATCCCAAGGTATTGAAAACAAAATACATGCTGTTGTCACTGACATGAGTTTTTGTACTTTGTGAGAAAATCAACCTTTAATAGTAATATACAAGCAAGCTGGATCTCTACGAAGGCAATATACTTAAAAAGGTTTTTGTTTTTACAGATTAACAAATCATCTGAAAGCAGTTGGCTGTATTATATCATCATCGAAAGTGGGGCCAGGAAAGAAAAAAATGGATGACGGTACCAGTATTGTAAATAAAACTGCTGTTCTCAAGGTTCCTCTCCCTCCTCATTTCCCATCAGGAAGACCTATCAGTTTCACTAGCAAATGAAGCCCATATTTGTTAACCTTTTCCCATATTAACAGAGTATAAGATGTACGAGTTATGTGAATAAATTCGAAGATTGATAACAGCTGTGTTTCCTCTGTTTTCTTGTTTTTGGAAAGGAAAAAATGGATGTTTTTGGAAAACAACAATGAGATTTTTGTGCTTGTAACTTAACTCTTTCCATAAAATTCCTTAACGCAGTTGTGTGGACAATTGAGCGCAAAAAACGCTATTGTGGGTGAAAGTATTGTTCTTCATTTGCTTGAGACGAGAACAGACACCTGAAAATGCCTGCTTCCATCAAAAGAGACTTGAGCAAGGGGCGTTATGAGACGTAGACGGCCATAGATATTGGAGAGTTCTTTTCTTTATTTAGATCTGAAATCTCCAAAGAAACTAAGATAATAGAGAGATTTAACACCGCGTTTATGTGAAACGTGAACGACAAAAGTAAACGCGTGATCACGATTTTCCCGCCATTTTTTCGCGTTCGCCTTTTACGTAAGATTTTGTTCGCTTTTTCTCTCATAGAGTAGAAGTTAAATCGCCGGAAAAAGTGCACAAACACTACTACCTGTAAGTTATACAAGGGCAAATAAAGTTTCATGTTAAAAATCCTTAAATTGCCGCACTTCTCTTCAGTAGACAGCTGCAAGAGCTCGCGTTCACTCGTGAGATGGCTTCCAGTCCATAACGAAGTGACGTAAGCCCACGCGAATCTACAGCAGTAAGGTTCACGGTATCTTACGTGAATGGGTCAGCTGACGTTTGCCGTTTCACGTAAACGCGATGCTAACAATCTCTCCAATTATGCTGAAGCGACGGCTGACGTTAAATTGCTCCAAAAGTAACTGCATCTCGCCTCCAAATCACTGTTCCCGTTTCAAAGTCGTCTTTTCTTAACTGGCGGTGGGGAATGTGTAATGATCCTTTTAATTTTGCTCTTGTTATCTCGTCTTGTTTTACTAGCGCACAAATTTTGTTTAATACCTAACATTAATTACCATTCATTTATGTTTTTTTTAAAAATATGTATATATCAGTCATAAACCAAACAGTCATTTCAGTTCTGACAAAATACTATGACTCAGATATAACTTTTGCTGCGCGGGTTTGTCTCTTCGGCTTCCCGGAGGTGAATGGTACTTGATAATCACTTTCGATCTAGCCAATTAGCGGGCGCTATAGTTTACCATTTCCACAGAGTGACGCCTCACCCCTCTGCTCGTCCAAAGATAGACGGTTCAAGAATCTGAAATGGTCACGCGGTTGCTGCTTCTGAGATGTCAAGCTGCTACCTAAAAAAAACCATTGAGTATGCAGTTTTTCAGAGAACAAAGGCGGGGAAAACAACATGAAAGAAACAACATGTCAAAATTGACAACGTGGAAGTGACAACGTCGACAACGTTTAAGCATAATATCGGAAGCGATGTCTTTGAAAACAATATTCCACGGTGACGTCATTTCAAATGCTTTTGTTCATAGCAAGGCTTTTTAAAAAGATACTTCATTAAAGACCGGTTCAGCACGCACCTCATCTAACACATTCTACTAGGAGAAGTCCTTCCTTCATTAGCGACAGCTCGAAGGCGACAACTCGAAGGTGACAACTTGGAAGGGGCGATAACTTGCGACCTTTCTCCTCGGGGCGGTCTCTGGTAACCAGGTGAACTTTGACGACGCGAGAAAACCGTAACATGGCGACGCTTTCGACAATAACACTGTCTCTACCAACGCTACTTTTAGCTTTTCTATTTATCAACTCGGCTTTTTCAGCACGGATTGCAGGGTTTCATGCTATAGGAGGATCACAGTACATTAACACGAGGAACGTTTTAGAGGAACTGGCCTCAAGGGGACACGAGGTGAACCACTTAATTACGTAACACGAGTCTCGCTGCACGCTCACACAAGTTTATCTCACTGATTTGATGATAATCTATATTTTTTTTTTCTGTTATAGATTTATCGTACGGATGTACCAATTTATGATGATAATAGTTATGATTATTACAATTAAACAATAATACTAATGATGGTGCTAATAATAATTCTTTCTATTTGCTATTACTATTATTATTATTACTAATGGTCTCATTTCAATGTTATTAGGAATTTTTTTTTCAATTTTGGGCACCTGCGAACAATATAACCCTTTTTGACTGACCAAAGTGATAAATTTCTCTTTTCAAGATCAATACACATTTAATGAGAAAGGTGATTTATTTAACTATGTACTTGATTTTGAAAGGTTGTACTGGTTGTTGCATCATCTTTTAAAAAATTCAAACCAAGTGAGAAAGTGCCACACAAGATTTACCAAGTGCCATATGAACCAGGCTTCATGGAGAAAACTATGTTACCACTTGAACTGGAGGGGAAAATGCTAGAGCTGATGTTCAAAATGAAAGATGTCTTCCAAGTTATGTGTGAAAGTGCCTTAACTTCTGCTGAAGTTCTGAAAGAGCTACAGGATTGTGACCTCCTCATTTATGATACTACCTCTTTCTGTGCAGCATTACTTGGTGAACGCCACAACATCCCCCTTGTTGAGTTGTTGCCTTTGTCTCCAAATGGCCCAGCTGCTTCTTTTCACATGATACCCATGCCACTTTCTTATGTTCCTGTTCTGTTAACCAGATTTACCGATAAAATGACTTTCATGGAACGTGTGACAAATTTGGCATATTACTTTGGTCAGAAACTATTTATCAGCATGGCAATTAACAAGCCAATGAATGCTCTTAAACTCAAGTACAACATAGTAGTTGAAAGGAGCTTTGAAGAAGCCATTGCCAATGTAGAACTGCTGTTGATACTTGCAGATTTTGCGCTGGAATATCCCCAACCTCTGTTACCAGGTAGGAAATGTTAGGGTGGCTCACAGTACTTCTTCTTTCTCATCAAATTTTTACAACCACAAGCTATTACAACTCTACATCAGTTACTGGTAAAACTATTAAATGACATATGTTTAATTTCAGAATTCCCATTTACTAGTGAGGTAGTATTGTCACAGACTTTTAGGAGTTGAAAGAGCATAAGATTCTTATCCCAAGAGTTAATTGCACCTGGATTTAGCTTAGAATTTTTCCTGATTACATTTGGCACCCAAGGATTAGGGAATTGAAGATTCCAAAGATTTTTCAAGGTTCCTAAACAGTAAAGACACAATCTTGTCTCAGTTCCTATTCCAAATCTAAGAACCAGAATTAGTCAAATAACACATTATAAAAGATAAAAGATTTTTCCACAACATGTCTTTGACAGGCCAAATCATGATTGGACCACTGAATGTGAAAGATGCTCAACCTCTCCCCTCTGATTTAGAAGAATTTATCAGCAATTCAGGAGATCATGGTTTTATCATTTGTTCCTTTGGTTCAATGGTGGCATCCAGCCTTCGAAGGGAGAAAGTAGACATGTTAGCTGCAGCGTTTGGAAAACTGAAACAAAGAGTTGTTTGGAGAATTAAAGGTATTAATTTTAGAGTTATTGAAAATGTATTTTCCATCTGCTCTTACAATCTGAGTTACTTCTTAAAAAGTCATTTATTTCATCAATTGATCTGATCAATGCAATTGTCATTCCATTTCTCTGTATATCAAACAGCAACATGTTGATGCTTACTCCAAACAAATTACAGTCATGTTAACTGCAAGTAACTTCAATGAATAAACCTCGATTCCAAGAAAATGCAGCAAGCAAATGGCAACAGATAACTCAGGAAAGCAAATTGGAGTAAATGAGAAAATTCAAGCAATCAGCAGCAGACAAAATTTATGTTATCCACAAGTAAATTGCAAGTAAGGAAAATGAGTGCAACCAGTTTGCAATTGGAAAGCTCAGCACTGCTGACCAAGGACTCAATATCTTGAACTTGACTCTGATATGAATCCTTTTTCTCTCTGGTAGGTTACATCCCATCTGATCTCAGCTCAAATGTCAAAGCTATGGACTGGTTACCCCAGAATGATCTTCTGGCTCACAAGGACATCAAAGCTTTTGTCTCCCATGTGGGACACAACAGTCTTTACGAGTCTGCATATCATGGAGTTCCATTAGTGGCATTTCCACTGGGTGGAGACCAGGATAGTAATGCTAAGAAAGCAGAGCATTTAGGCATTGGTTTAGTTGTGGATCATAAGAGCAACAATGATGTGAAGCTGTTTGAAACAATTGAGAAAGTTATCAATGAATCACGGTGTGTAATGTGGTACATTTTGTAAAATCAAATGTTTTATTATGATCAATACCTATAGATTATATTAATAGTAATTTCTTGGCGATCATGTTTCACACCTACCCATTTTGGGATAGTCCATGATTTGATGGTAGTTGCTGCATCATCAGCACTGGACTTGACTAATTGCATAATGACCAGTTGGTTGTTCTTTTTCATTATATGGAAAAACGTCATATAGCATATAACTTAAAAAATTTCTCAGCTAAAAAAAATCTACCCTTTCCACAGATTTAAAGAAAAAGCAAAGCACATTTCTGGTTTGTTGAGGGATCGTTCACAAACACCTCTTCAAGAAGCTTGCAACTGGATAGAATACACACTCAGACATGGCGGAGCTAAGCACCTCAAAGCCCAAGTGTTTAAGGTCCCCTGGTATCAGTATTATTTACTTGATGTTATTGCCTTCCTGTTAGCAGTAGCAACTGTTACTCTCATTGTGATACGATTAATATGTAGATTTTTATGCTGCATGTGTTGTAAAAAGGGTGATGGTAAAACTAAGAAGGATTAATTTTACTATCTTGTTAGTAATCCTCTCCACTCACATCTTAAGATAATCACCCTTTCTCACACAGCCCCTTCACCCTCACCAACACAACAGGCACATCATTACCAAAGGCAGAGCAAACCATTAAGGTCTCTCTGCCATGCAAGTAAAACACATATGTAATTGCCAACTTGTTACGCACGGCTAATGGTGCTTTTGCAAGTACCTGTGTACTGCTAAAGCTAAGAAAAGGTCACAAATAAACAGAAATGCTAAGCAGTTTATTTCCAAACATTGGAAAAGCTCAGACACTGTGTACATTTTACAAGACCCTGAATCTTAAATATTGAAATACCTTACAGAACTACTTCTGCTACTGTGTTTAATATGCAAATACATCTATATATCAAAGTGTTTCTTCTTACAGTGAACAAACATATGGTTGATAGTTTGACCAGGCAATAACAATCAATCATGTAGTGTGATTAAGCAAGTAATCACATAACATGACAGACAATATGCAATCCCCCCAAAAATGAAAGTGATCTCTATGGGAGCAATGAGTGTAATACAATAATTAAGCATCAAAACTGAGCTCCAGATTGCGAAAGTATGAATGATGTAAGCTGCAACCTGGCAACCTAGCCTTCCTATGTTTTCCTTCTGGAAGCAATAATATTACAAAAGAAATTTAACTTGAGAAAGATTTCAATAGATTAAGTACCTAAATATTGAACATTTGCAAAAGTTTAGGGTCTAAACTTATCAGAAGTAAAACACAATTTTGAAGACTTATACTAGGGGATAAAAAGATAATTGCCCTTAAGAAGTATGTAGAGTTCATTTCCTGTAACTTTGACAAAATAAAAGGCCTATACACTGTATGTATCCACTCTGTGGAAAGTCAAACTAAACTTACATCAGAGTGTAATTAATAACCTAGCTCCCATTCAGATTAAATGATGCACGAGAAACAAAGAAAAATTGGCGAAAAAGAGCAAATCATAGATCCATCCTACATTGCATATTCAGTTCCCCTACCTCAATACCCAAGCTGTGTTGTATCCACAATTCATACCACAAGTACACTAGCTGAAACCTATCCATAACCTAACCAAAATACTACATTTTAACACTCCGTACACCATAGTTTAAATCGTCTACCCACAGCCTAAAACCTATGATGGGATGAATTCAATAGCTGGCTCTTTGTTTCTCTCCTTGAGGGTTTGAGATCAAGACATGACAAACTGCTTAGAAGAGTTAATTTTCAGGTTACAAAAGGATGAAATAAAGTGACTTTTTGAATTTAATAGTTTGATAATTTTGAAAAGATTTAATTATGTTATCCTAAATTTTACAATGCAGAGAATCTTTAGACATGGGTCATTTCACAAGAGGTGTAACTCTGTCACTATCATCTGAACAACTCATCTCTTTATATTTTTTAACTTCCTCCATGTAAGCTTTCCATGCTGAAGATTTGCTTTCTTCCTGTTAAAGAAAAACAAACAAACAAGGATTGAAAAGTTGGCAATAAACCATGTTCATTTATGCTGGGATGGTTCTTGCTTTGCTTTTTAAGCAACATTGCTATAGCCAAGGGGAAGTTGCATAAAAAATTTAAGGGAAACAAATGGTAACAGTGGCAGAATGATGATGAAGGAATGGTTTATAGTAACTGGATGGCTGATGATGAATTGTTCTGAAACACAAGTAGGGTCCACTGGATTCTAGATTCTTAAATATAAGGTCTGGGTTCTAGCTGTGAACAAGTCAGTGTCATACACTTTGGTAAAACAATTTACTCCTGTAGTCCTCTGTCTTCCCAGGGACCTTATTAAGTACTAGATACAAATACAATATATTTATAAATAATAAAGAGTTCAAGGAGGGGGTGACCTGCTGTAAACTGGCTCTACCCCATTCTTGCTAAAGTAACCTTGGTAATCAAAAGAAGCTACTTAACCCCTTTACTCCCAAGATCTTAATAGTAATTCTCCTTACTGTCTGCCATATAGTTCTTGTGATGTTAGTTTGGAGAATTTGGTATTGGATCAACTAATAATCCCCTAATTAATATTTTCCTTCATTCTCATCATATGTCTGTTAGATATTGTATTGATATTGTGAGGAGAAATTCTGTCTTGGTCATTCATAGGAGTTAAAGAGTTAAGTTGATCTTGGAAACAGATTTAATTTTAAGTGAGATTAAAAGCAGAGACCCTAACTAACATAAGTTAACAAGTAGTGTTCTGTCACCTCTTCCTGAGCCTTTTTCACTGCTTCAGCTGCTTCTTTGTCCTTCTTCATTTTCTTTGCATGGATCTGCCGTGACGCACCACCCATCTTTCCAACAGTAAATTGCCTCTTACCCTAGATTTGTTAGATTAATACTAATACCATAAGACAACATCAAGCCCAAACAGCTGGTAAATCCCACTTGAAATGTTTTCCTTCTGTACATGATTAAAACCACCTTGCAACTAGTGAATTGAATCCCAATTTTTTGGTCAATAAAAAATATCATTGACTCAACCAAACAAACAAACATGCTATCCGAGCTGCATGGTTTTGATCAGACAACAAGCAAGAGTATGTACCCAAAGTTCGAAAATGCCAAGTCTTCCTAAATCAAAGTTAAAAATTATTTTCATCTGTTGACAAAAGCAATGGAAGTGCATTGCAATGTAGAATGTTGGTGTGCAACCCCTTGTAATCTTATAAAAAATTGAAACAATTTCAACTTTGAAATAAGACAAGAGAAGAATAACCCTTTACACCCTAACATAAGTATGTATATTATCCATACTGTTCTTTATACATTTCTTAAGGTGCTGACGAGGAGAATTTGTTTACCAATCAAAAGCTTCTTTCGTTGGTGGTCACTTCCTTTATTCTCATGACTTTAATGTGTGATTCAGGGGTGATATTGTTGGGAGAAATTAGATGCTAGTCACCCTTAGGGTTCTTGAGATATTTAAGATTATATATCTTTCTCGTTCAGCCGCGCAAAACGAAACATTCCACATAGGAATGTTTCCCCATAAAAGTTACAACTCTATCATTCTTTCCTCACTAAACCAGACCTGCTGTGTTAATGGAAGCGAAGGCCCAGGAGCTTTTCCATCGTTATCTCTCTTTGTACACGATTCTTTGTCCACTGTCTTTTCGTCTTTCTTTTCACAACTTGTACTTTGCCCAACCGTACTTTCAGATTTCGACTGCAGTTTTTGAGACTCTGCTTCCATTCGTTTCTTAAAAAGTTCAAGAAAGCTACCGTCGTTGGCAAATGTGTTTATCACAGTCGGAGTACTCGTATTTTCTCCCGTAGTATCAGTTTTAGATGGCAATCGCTTGGCCGTTTTTTCCTTCACGGACGCCATTTTTCTGCGTGATAGATGACGAGTGGAATTTCGCCGAGACTTCTGGGTTTTTCATCCTCGCCAAGAGAGGGATTGTGACGAGTCACCCCTAACTAGTTTCCAGTGTCCTCACCGTTCGATTTATGGAAGTTTCGCCCCGTTGCGGAAGTAGGACGAGGCGGGCGAACTTGTTTTACTTCAGGAAGCCCCCCCTCACGAAGGTGGTATCGGGAAAACTTGGTAGACGTGCAAAGGGGGAGTCCGCAAGGTGAAAATTAGTACTAATTCCGAACCCAAGACAATTAATTTACTATCACAATATCCAGATGCTAACTGCTATGGGACTCAACAAACAAAACTATTCATTCTAGCAAACTTTATTTTGTTGCATATGAGAAAGTACAGTAACGATTCCATTGCTCTTTCATTAAAATCTCCTTCAACAACGAAACTCTTAAATGAAATTCGACAGACACAAAAAAGAATTTTCCACTCCGTCTAAAAAGGCAAATCGAATTGCGTGTGCACTGACAATGCTAAACTAAAAGCCTTAAAAAATATTGATGTAACTGGATGCAGTATCTTGAATTATTTATTTAATTCATTGTTTTAATTTTCTCGCTGAAAAAACGATGCTAAAGTAGCAGCGGCTTGATAATCATCGACAGAGTGACGGCCTCCATCACTGTCCGAGTCAGAGGAGGAATGTAGCTTGGGCTTAGAGGTGACGCTGCTGTCTGGTGAAGGAATGGGTCTGGACGAGAGATGTGTTGGAACATATCCGCGTGGATTTGGAAAAAAAGTCTTGCTAGAATCTTGAGAAGCAGCACAGGACATGTTTGAATACTCCAGGCCGAGAAGCCCGCCGGGTGGGAACCAGGAAGCGCTTGTTGTAAACGGATGATAAAATGGGCTCCACGGCGTGAAAGACGTTTGGGTCAGCGGACTGTGTGGTATAATGGCAGATGATGCTTGAAACATTGTACGCGCACTGAAATCTCGGTTGTCTAAGTGCATCTCTGAAGCAGTGGCAACTGGAGCGGGTTTGTTTTTTATTTCATGTTTACGCCATCTAGCTCGACGGTTCTGAAACCAGACCTGAAGATAAAAGAGGTTTTGTTGAGAAAAATCTCACAATTACTCTGCAAATAGTTTTCCCATTATAGGCCACGTGCAACCCCTCCATTTTGAAGTTAGCTCGCGTGCGGAATCTGAAATTTTTACGCAGCACACTAACATAAATTTTTGTCTCGCTTATTTCATTTTTACTTGCGCGACCAGAACATCGCAGAAAAAGAAAAAGAACGCGTAGTCTACTTGGGTTATCACGACTATTCCATATACAGCTAAAGAATTATGACTCAAATTAATCATGATTAACCGGAAGACTACAGGAAGGTTAATGCCCTTTTGACACCAGCAAAACACGATGAGCCAAGCCAGGTAAAGTGAATAAAAATAAGCAACAGAAAAGTAAAAAATAAACTCCACTTATAGTTAACAAACATCAGTGAAGGCAATTCCTTTAAAAAAATGTTTAAAGAAAAGTAGTGTTCAACAAAACAGCTTAAATCGTGTTGTAGTGTTGGTGTGAATGCGGTATAAGTTGCTCAATTTACCGGAAGACTGAATGGAAACTTGTCAACTTCTGGATCATGTATAATTTGATTTTGACCATCCACGAACTTTTTGAGAGGAAAATGCCAGAATTCACTAAATCTATTCCATAAAAACGGTCTAACGGACCAGCAGGGCTCTCACGAATTTTAAAGTATACCGTGGTTTACAGTTTTCTTTCAGGTTGCTCCCTTGTTGTTCAGTGTCGTGGGGTGAAGATCGTGACAGGAATTTGAATATCTTACCTGAATTCTGTCCTCCCCGATGTTAAGTTCTCCTGCAAGATTCTCGCGTATCTTGATGCCTGGGAATCTTTCATTCGCAAACGATTCTTCCAGCCGATCCAACTGTTCGTCGGTAAACGCTGTTCTTCGGCGTCTTTGACGTGATCTGTCACCTGAAAAGAAAAAAGACATGTTAGTGTTACCGCTTATTACACATCTAGTTAGTTAGTCTTCATCATGAGCTAGCTGAATGACATATGGTTAAATTAGCTTCGTTCTCTTTGCATGTCAATAAATATTCAGTCAGAGCTCAAGAAATTTATAATCAAAGGGAAAAAGAGACTAACAACTGGAAAGTTTTTATATGTAGCTAGCAAGGTCTTGGTAATAAACCGCGCTGTGAAGTTTTAAATTCTAAGCTTCCTTGTAATACCCAGAAAATTTATATTTTTGGTTTGACGATCCATCGAAAAGCTTAAATTTGACCGATCAAAGTTGCTAGACATAAGCCTAGCACTCTAAACAGCAGTGATACTGCACTCAATTCTGTTTTCACCATCATATATTAATCGTAAATGGATTACTCTTTAGAAGTAAAGGAGTTTTCGACCTCACACGTCTATCGCTGCACCCTACCTTCGCTTTTCGGAGCCGATCTTTTGATTCCTTTTCCTGAGTTCATGCTGGACATGACAAATTATCAGTTTAAAGAGGGGTTTAGTAGTGAACAACTCGTGCAGTAAGCTTCTTTCGCAAGTAAGAATGAAATGACGGTCTACGACGTTGATTCCTTTAAATAGCCCATGACGCGCGTCGTTATAAATTAAGGCGGGGCGACAAAACTTTCCATACAATAACTCTGTTACTGACTTAATTAGGAAATTAAATCTCACCTCTTTGATATTCACTTCCTTTTCATCGTGTGAGTTATTTCCCCTTGTTCTGCATTTATTCGCACCTTATGTCTTAAAAAACAATTATCTTCGATTTTAATTGGGAGGTGTCAAAATGTTGCTGCGTGTAAGAAAACGGTTATTTCGTGCGAACTGCATAAAGTTCTATTATCACAACCGTCAGGGTTCTGAGTAATGAAACATCGTTCCTGATCGAATTTACTTTTGGAAATCAAAAATGATGGCAAAGTTGTATCATAAGTGCAAAAAGCAGAGATAGTCATTAGTGTTAGAAACTCCAAGTAAAGGCGTTTTTGATATCTTCAAACGCTGAAGTGAAAATTTCATTTTTGTTCTTATTGATTTAATTAGAGTAATGAAATGATAGAACTTTTAAGGATGGCAAATTATGATTCAGGTTTCTGGCGTGTTCCACGCGTTCAATGAGTAAAAAATGAGCGAAATATTAAACAGCGCCACGGTAGCGCGTCATTTTCCAATTGCGCATCGTTTCAGTTACTTACTGAACGGCTACAAAAGGGATACAAACAGTTGGTTCACGCGAATATGTCGAGTGTAGGGTAGACAATAATTGAAATAAAAAGAAGTTAAGTTTAGAGATGCTGAAAAGGTTTTTAAAGAAAAGATTTATTCTCCCGGGAAAATGATGGAATAGCTCACTTGAGATGCAGAAAGATCAAACAATCTTCGCATTTGATTTTCACCACAGATTACAATCTTTACAATTTGGTAACTGATCCTTAAGAATTTTTTTTCTTTACTGGGTTAAATTGGCGCTAATATTTTCGTCAAGGAAAAAGCGGTTTCTTGTGAAAATGCTCCCATTCAAAGATTAAGGTGAGAATCAGAAAGTGTGAAAAGTTCGGATGTGCCAAAATTTTCATCCTAAGATCTCTCACCGATCATTTCATGATATTTTATGCTCAATCGTGATCTTGTAAATGCTCCTGCAACCAGAGCCTTTCTTGAAAAAAAGACTGGTGGATTTTAAGTGCCATTCAGTCCCTGAACGTAGAAGATCTGAAAATTTTAGTTGTTTTGGAAGAGATGAAACGGTAAATGTAGAAACATTTCCGCTGGAAGCTTTTCTCCTTCCAAACCCTAAACATAGTTAATAATCCCCTCGATTAACTATGCCCTAAAACAGAAGTGGTGATGTGGAATTCATTAATGCGCGATCCAAGTTACTGCATTTCTAATGTGGTCTTTTAAAAAAAATTCCTTTGCTCCCGGGGGGTCTCGAACCCCCGACCTTCGCATTACTTCAGCACCCTCGGCGGACAGCGCCTGTACTGCTTATAAGTACGACGCTCTAACCAACTGTGCTACGGGAGCTTGGATGAAAGAATTTCCTAAAGATAAAATCTTATTGGTTAGCTAATGCTTCGGAAAATTAGGTTTTGTGGTTGCATTCTACCGATAATTTTCAATCATTCTTATAACTCTTAAAGAGCGCATCACCATTACTAAGTTAAGATGAAAAACGAAGCATTCATAACATATAGCGCACATCTTCCGGTTAACTCGTCTTCACGCGCGCGCTTGGTATAATGGCTCATAAGCCATGATGGCTAAGCCAATGAAAATTCTTTAATTGCATTATCTAATGATCTAGTTTTTAATACAACCCAATATCTGCTGTAGATATTGGGTTATCATGTCAACTTCACAAGGTGTTACCTAAATCTGATAAACTTGGCTATTCTCTTTATCTGCTTGGATAATTGTGTATTAAAGTTCTGAGAAGGTTTGTTTAAATCCCCTACTAATTGAGTTAAAGGGTTGAATGCTGCACAAGAGACTGAAGGATTCGATGATCACTGAATTCTAATTTCTTAGTTTCACACTCAGAACATACTTTATTATCAATGAAGTTTTGATCTGATCTTCTCGCAAAATCTTTATCATATGCTTCCTCCAAGAGGGACAACACCTCTGTTAAAAAGGTTTAGCTGTCTCAAACTCGTGTAGCCTGCAAAACAGGTGCTGTTTAATAGCGTTTTTTAGAGAAGCGGAGGCCTTGCGCTCGGCGAGTGTGACTCCGCTTTGCGCTTAGTTCGCGTGATTCGTAAGGATAAATTAGATGTTAGCAAAAGTCACTCTAAGGGCAAAGGGTTGACTGCCATTCCAACGATATGACAGCGAATTCTCGCTCTTGGCTGCTCTACATTCATCAGTGAAGTGGTTATGAGGATTAAACACGAAAGCAGCAGGCAATTCAAAATTCAAAGGTTTTCTTTATTCTGGGCCTATCTTTTTTAGGATTATTTTGATCACACGGAGAACTTACACACTGATTAACTGTGTCGCCAAACAGTTGAGTACTCTGAATGCACTACACTTCCCATTGAGACACACTTTCTTTTCAGCTGTTTAGAATTCAGATTTAAATATTCTATACCTTCTGAATTCTACTGCTCGCCATAGTCTCTATTCCTTTACTCACAAATCTGCTCAGAGTTTGCATGTAAGTTGGTAGTCCTGTGGGATCTATCACAATCCTTCAAATAGATTTAACTGGTGTGCCTGTTATGGACACAAAGTTGAATTGAATGCTAGGATTTTCTAGTTCTGGGGGGAAAAAGATATTATACTGCCCAAGGGAAAAATTGACATTTCCTTGAAACTACTTCAGTTAACCACAGATTTCAGAGACAAATTGTCGAAGAGAAACCTTAGAATTGAAAGTATGGACGTTAAAGAGTTTATTTGAATTTACGTTTACTTGCTTAAGTTATCTTTGTACATAATAACAGTCAAGATTACGTCATTCATTACGGATATAAAAGTAAATTTTTACAAAATATGTCTAGTATAAAGGTCAATAGAAATATTGTATAAAATTTTTGCTAAGTTTAAAGGAGTTGGGTCACGTTTATTTCGAATTCCTGTCACACAAACCAGTTTTTCCTGTCACGGAAATCGGAAATCTAACTGTTGTGACAAACAATCCACCCTTAAAAGGGGCAGGGGTGGAAGGGGGGGGAGAGGGGGGGGGGGAGAGGGGGGGAGAGGGGTTGTTCTCCAACTTCTCATAGCCAGTCTACTTTTGGAGAAGTTACATGTTATTGACTTGTAAGAGGCGCAGTATGGCAGGTTTCCACACAATTTGATACTTTTGTTAGAAAATTGAAAAGATAATTGATGAATTGACAACAGCTATCATTCACCTCTTGTTACACTCAGATCCTAACTTCAGAGGTTCACCTGTACAGACAACCCTACATACAAACAAATAATTATATCACAATATTGACTACTGTGTTGCTGGGATCCTCTTTGATGCTCACAAAGCTTTCTTCCATATGTCACAAAATAACAACAACAAAAAAGAACCCACAATCGCATGGGGACATCATTCTATGTGATAACTATTTTATAATCTACTATTCTAGGATTATGCTGCATAAATCTCATTGGGCCATCTTGTTTAGAATTGGAAGAATCTGATCAAACCGGGGTCTCTTGGTTGGATCATTATTCCAACAGATTGACACAAGCTTTGCCATCTGTGTAGATACACCAGGTGGAACAGATGGTCTTAAACCTTCAAGTGCAACCTGCAATTGATAAGGTTAAACAATTTAATTATCTTAAACAAATTAGCAGCACAGGAAATATTGATGACTAGGAAATTAATTTAGATAGGGTTATGTATCAAGAGATTCATCTCCACATCAACATAGAAACTTGCTCAGGCCAAAGAAATTTAGCCAGAGAGTGCTGTGAAGTAACCAAAGAACGTTCTGATCTGAATTGCTGAATGTACAGTCCAAGAATGTAATTGAACATTGATCACCTTCATGCCAACTTCCATGGGTGACAAATGACCAAAAGGCACTTCTCTTGTAACTAGCTCCCAAAGGATCATGGCATAACTCCACATGTCTGCTGAGCGTTGATCAACTTCTTCAGGGCTCTTCTGTAATACTAGAGGATGCACAGTGAGTTAGAATTCTGTGAAAAATGAAACATCTTTTAACTACAGCTGCTCCTGAAAATCAGCAGGGAGGGGTCTTGACAGTTAACAATACCCACATTAATTTCTAAATTAAACATTAACTATTTCTCTTCTTTTCAAGCCTAGCAGGGTCTGCACTCTTTTAATAATTTAAAATTCCATGACTAATTTTCAAACTCCATGACTATCTAGACCTGGAAAATGATGTAGGAACTAAATTTCATGTCTTTCCAACATTTCTGTGACACAGATAATTCCTGATTTGAACATATTACCTTCTGGGGCCATCCAGTTTGGACTTTCAATCTTGCTAAGATTCATGAAGGAAAATCTGTAATCAGCCATACTTATTCTTGCTGTGAGATCATCATCAATCTATAAAAAATAAAGCAGATTACAAGTTCTACTTCACAAGAGGAATAGAGATGGACAAAAAACATGATTATCTCCAAACATAACATGAATACATTGATGGAGTTGTCTTTAGAAAAATGTTATACATATCTCATCAGAACCGAAGCAGAAACTAATGATAGATTCTCATCCTATTCAAGGGAGTCACATAATACATACCATGACATGTGTGCTTTTGAGGTACAGCCTTGGAATAAGCTGGTCCAAAGAATGTAGATATTCCATTCCTTTGGCAATATCCAATGCAAACTTCATTGCTTGCTCATGGTCCACGATAATTCCTGTCGGTATCACAAATTTGATGTCTTAGAAAATGCAATTGCTTAATATCTACAAATAATTTATTGCACAAGGGGCTTTACTAGTTGGGATTTTTTTCCTGAAACATTCATCGCCAAGTTTGAATAGTAACAGATAAATCTTAAGCATCGTGAAGATGTATGTTTTTTTCTTTTTTAAATCCCAGATACAAAAGGCAAAAAAGGCAACTGTGATCATCACAGGCCTCTGTAACAAACACCTTTGCATCTGCTTTTTCCAAAACAAGTCAACTTATGATTTTGATAGGTGCACAAATTCAAACCAGACTGAAATTGTGTTACTTGTCATGGGGACAAGAATCTTTGGCAAGGATGAATATTTTACAGAAATTATTCAAGAACCATGAAGCAAATTGCTGTAGATGTGATTTGACTTCACAATGTGTTACAGTGTCTTATTGCCTTGAATATACTAGCTTTAGAGGAGCCTTTTCTCTCACCTGTTCCTTCATGTAAAACATTGTAAAGTGAACCAAATGGAAGATACTGTGAAAGAACTATCAGGTCCTTGGAGTCATTCACTGCACCAATTACTGGTAGGACATTTGGATGGGAAAATATTCTGAAAACCAAAAGGAAGTTTTAATTGAACCATGAGAAATGAAATGGTCTGATAAATCTGTCTAAGTGAACTGGACTTAACCTTTTAACTCCCATGAGTGACCAAGGCAGAATTTCTCCTAACAATATTGATACAATATCAATCAGATAAGTGATGAGAATAAAGAAAAATATAAACTTGAGAATAATTAGTTGATCCAGTACTAAATTCTCAGAACTAACATTATACGAATTGTATAGTTGACAGTAAGGAGAATTATAAATTTGAACTGGGAGTTAAAGGGTTAACACACTGACTGACAATAACTCCTCACTTGACTCTGTTGATGACTTCTGCTCTGGTTGTCAAAATCTCTTGTCACTACTACTGACAACAGCCCTTCTCTGGACTTCTCTCACCTGGGCTATGAGCTATGAGCTATGACTATGTGTTCTAATCCATTAACACCCCCTAACAAATAATTATACAAATATTTCAATTAATTTACCTTAATTTTGAGTATTCCTCACTGAAATCTCTTGATATTCTTTTGTTGACCATTCTAATGGCAAGTTTTTTGCCAATAATATTGAGATCATTCCACTTCCCTTTCCATACCTGAAAAAATAATAAGCCAACATTACAACTGCAATAAGTTACATGTTCATTTTACAGGGCTGGGTTGTTCCAAGCTGGGTTAAGATAACCCAGGATAAGTGTGAAATTTTCATACAGCTCGACATCATTTCAGTTCTGAAAGCTCAAAAGAAAACACTTCAAATTGTTTTGCTTACAATTTGATCATTGAATGTTCTGAAAAGAAGAGGGAAAATTTTTCCTAAAAGGCTTTTGAATATAAAAATAAAGAATCCTGGATTTAAATTTTAACCCTGGGTTGGTGCTAATCAGCCTTTAAACAAATGGGCCCAGAGATCTAGTAAGTAATTGATTTTATCTATTACATATGAAGCAGTCAGGTGGTAAAATGGTCAAGACATCACATTTGATGAATACAAAACAGATAACCAGGAACCATTGACTGGAATTTATGATCACAAAGTTTGTTCTCCTGAGATTTTTAAAATTTGTCAATTTTTTACTGATTTGTCTGTGACTTTGTGACCTTTATGACAAATCAAACACCTAAAAATTTCATTGCTTCAAATCTAGCTGGTGTTTACAGCCTAAAGATACAATTCAAAACAGAGAGTCTACATATTGAAGTAATACTTAAAATAGTTTTATTGATCTAACTAAATACTGTCTAAATACCTCGCCAGTCACTGTTTTGCTTAATTTTGTTGCCAAATCAATTTCCTTGGGTTGAATCCAGGAAAGTCTGGACTTAATGTCCCGTAAATCTGTAAATTGAACCAATTAAAAACACAAATTACTGTAAAATTGCAGTTAATGTAAGGAAATCAGATATATATGGTGTGCAAGTCAAAACCAGTACACCTCAACTGGATTAGGTAATCTTTATCAATGTCAAGTTCATGTCAAACTGCAGAAAACATCTTTCTGTCTCACCATCTTTTTTTCCATGCTTTGAACGGCTATCTGTAAGATGACCAAATGACTATAGTGAGACATGAATCAAGCACTTTCCAATTCCAGATGTTTATGGAAGAATTTGTACACCTAACTATCATGCAAAGTCTAGCTTGAGAGAATCTTAAATTGTGTTTGTAGGAATAATACTTTTAGAAAAGTCACCTTTGTAAGGAATTCTTTTGAGATCTTGTCCAAGTTGTGCTGCCAAGTCTGAGGAGCAAGGGAAACAGTTGATTGTTGTTTAATAAAAACAGAGGAATCTGGTTTGGTTGGTAACCTTCAATCACCACTTAAAACAATATTTGAACATTAACCATCTCACCTCTTAAAATTTCTGCCAGGAAAGGTTTACATTTATCAAGTGGGGTCTCCCCGTATTTATTGCACTGTGATACCAAAGCACCTCTCTTGACTAGCTCCTATGAAAGAAAACATAAATGTAGAGACAATTGCTTTACATCTCCTAGAATAGCAGGTTTGTAGCTACAAAATTAAGCTGCTGGCTGAAATTTCAAGTGATGTGCCTCAAAGATGGCTGAGCTAGAGACCCAGCCTGGTGACGAAATTTTGTTCCCTAGCCAGCAATCTAGCCAATTTTGCCTGCAGCTGATGCTTCGTGACAACCTAGGTGACACTGCCAAAAAGTACCCCTGTATGATGAGTGTGCGTGGTTTCTTGAATATGCCCAAATCAATCTCATTTCTTTTGGTGGAAGTAGATTTGATCTTACAGCCACTGCAATTACCATTAGGTATATAAATGGCTGCAAAATCTTAAGAGGGTCTAAGTATAGACAATGCTTTAGTAATTCTTGGTAACAACAAAATTATGTGTAAATCAATTCAGAGTTTTAACATTCCCATCCCAAGTAACCCCTGTGTTTGGCATTTGCACCTTTGAAGATTGGCTCATTTGAACCCCTGCCTCCGAGGCCAAAATTGCAATCAAATACCCACCCAATGTTAACCCTTTAACTCCCATGAGTGAGCAAGACAGAATTTCTCCTCACAATATCAATATAACATCAACCAGATAAGTGATGAGCATAAAGAAAAATATCAGTTCGGGGATAATTAGTTGATCCAATACTAAATTTTCTGAACTAACATTACAAGAATTGTATGGTTGGCAGTAAGGAGAATTACAAATTTGAGCTGGGAGTTGAAGGGTTAAACCATTCTTTGTGTGATCAATGAAAACAAAATCATCTGGCAAAGTCACATATCAATTATTGCTGCCACTATTGGGTTTTTGCAAGTAAGCATTATTCCACAATGTGAAAGTTGTCTTTTCTGAGCCATTTACTCATGAAGACTCGCAGAGACTCACGCAGACTCTTTACTCATAGACTCCTCCAACAAAACATGAAAACATTTCTGCCCCACCCAAACAAGGTTAAAATTACCCACCCCCCCTCCCTCCTGATCACAGACAACAGTCAAATGCCTGTGGGTTACATAGGCATTCGGGAGGGAGGATGTTGAAGCTTCAAATCAGTGGGTGCATTATATGCCAGATTTTAGCATAAGATGTGGCAAGATGTCAAGGGTAGAACAATTTCTACCTCACTAAGCTGACACAATTTGATTGCTACAGGCATGAACAACCTGGTCCACTTTCAACTTTCCTAACCAATTTATTTGTTCATCCATTGGTACTCAGGAGTGGCCAGGTTGTTAATCATTGCATGCTTGCAATATTATCAATGCACTTTAAACAATTTTGGTCAATAACAAGAATAAAAAAAAGGCATAAACGAGGGGAAATTGTTTGAAGGTAAAGCTAAATTCTCAGGACTAGCCAAAAAATTAATTTTTTAGGATAAACATCATCTGCCCCTGGGCTTTCCAATACCTTACCTCTGCACATTCTTCAGAATTCCAGAAGCAGGCATAATGGAGTGGCGTATTTCCATGATTATTGACCCCATTAACAGGACATTTATTTTTCAAGAGCTATAGGAGTAAACAATTATGGGAATTAGTAAACAATTTTAACACTTTATACCTCGATAATATCATCCATTTTCTCTATACTGCTCTCTACACACTTCCCAAGGTGCTGACAAGGAGAATTTGGTTAACAATCATGTGCTTATGTGTAATTCAGAGCTAGTCTCTCTTAAGGGTCAAAGGGTTAACTTCCAGTAGTGATTAATATGTAACTTCTCCCTACAATACCCATACATTATCCAGCAAACAGGTAATGAGAATACTCAGACTTATCAAGTAGAAGTTATTATCTTGATCTAACAACAAATTCTCACAACTAATTGACAAGATAATGTTTAGCAGCTTGAGGGGAGAATTGGCGATCAGAACCCGGGATTTATGGGGTTAAAGAGTTTGAGAGGGTGGGAATTAAATTCTGAATTTTAAACAATTAGAGGAAGAATAAGTTTTCCAAAAATCAAAGGCACTGACTTGGTACTTGAGTATAAAACGGAAAGGTAAAACTGACTCAGACAGAAGTTATTGTATATTATTAATTGTATAATATTAATAAAACGGTCTATTAATAGCAGTCTGATATTCCTACCCTATCATTTATGTCCTTAGTTTCACAGATTAGATAAGCACATCAGTTAAATTTCAGTTAAAATCAAATTGCAATTTAAAAGTGTTACAGTGTACGTGTATCTACTGCGCTGAGTTATCCGCTATTGAACAGGGTGTCATTCAATTTGCACAACAAAGAGAACAACTCATTTGTTTAACCTCATCCAAGTTTACATCACAAAACACTGATTTGATCTGTTGTTTACTTTACGACTACGGCGTTAAGTTCCTTGGACGAAAATTACTTCGCTAAACAGGTCATGTTTACATGTGTTGCCCGCAGAAACCTGATAATTTTCAAGTTTGATGACCAAGACGCAGTCTCACCCTTTGTATAATTTCCTTGTTGCCTTTGCTGGCCGCCAAATGTAAGCCATTATCCCCGCCATCGTTTAAAGCAGTGATCCGTGCGCCTCTTGATAAAAGTAGATCAAATACTGCGGTTTGGCCTTCTCTTGCTGACCATAACAAGGGAGTAAAACCGTGATCATCTCTGTATTAAAATAAGATGATAAATTCACAACTTAAAGGATAAGAAAATGTAATTCACACAGAACTCACACGTTCAAAGCTGAATCGTTCTCTCTCTTAAACACTAAATATATCCCAAACACATAAACAGATCAAAAAGTACAATGCACGTCGACGGATCATGTTGTCCAGGAGTAGCGTAAAGGCAAAGTCTGGAAGCTGAAACTGAAGTAAGGGTAAATGGCGAAAACGAAGTGATTATTCGCCTTCTTAACTGCTTGTCACTCTTTTCTCAAACAAAGCTGACAGCTTTTTCACTTTAATAGAACTGTTGACACTGTCTGCTTACCCTTGATTCAAATCGTTCGAAGTGTTTTCGAGCCATGTCTTCACAAATCGAAGATTGCCTTCACGCGAAGCAGAGAAGATGTCCTCCATCACTCGGAAATCACTCCGATGCGTACAGATATAGCCGCCTAACTAGCTAACAGAACGGAAGCAATTGGCAATACGCATAATTAGCACACTACGCCAGATCAAAAGGCAGAACATTTGTTAGGGCGGCGAGATGTAATCACTTGAGGAATGGCAAATATTGTACGCTTGTTCGGCAGTCCGCTGACTAGACAAAGATGATGAAGGGTGTTTTTTTGGGCGGTGTTTGGCATATCCGCACCGAATTCCACAGAAGAGGCACTCGAGTAGGAAAAAACGGATAATGCATGGCATATAAAGTTCTCCTATTGCCCTAGATGAATATTCTATGGTGGCTGCGAAATTCTTGCAATCTGGTCAGCAACTTGGGCAACTCTTTTTTCTGATGGACGCTTTCTGATAGTCCCTAAACACTCTTTTATAAATAATCAGCCAAAAAGGGGCAAATAATTCTTCACCCCTCAGCAAGTACCAGGATTACAAATTTCAAATCCCCAGCCTGTCATCTTATTCCATGATCAGCTTGGTACACTTGTAACTTGCACCAGAAATTGAAAATCTTGCAGGAAAGATCAACACTTTGAGAGAAGTCAATTTCATGGCAGTTTCACTGAGACCAACATAAATCGTGATTAGGCATACTGTACAAATCGTTTACTGCCAAATTATCCAGAATCTGAAGTTTTGTCAGATTGGTTGAACACTGATTCTCGCTAAACTCACATGAAAAAGAATGCCTCATTGCAAATTAAAATCAAAAGAATCTAGAAGTCAGGAGTTCTTCTTGCAGAGACATAAATTTTTTTCAACAGGATAGTTTGTGTTCATGGTATTTTTTCCAAGTGTAGAGAAAGGTTTTTAAACATGATCACAGAACAAGATCCACACCTTCCATATTGCCATTCCCAAAATAATAGAACCACTGAAATGTATTTCAAGTATTCAAACAAACTGTAAGCATTTAAATATTATATTTTTGTTTTGTTTCCTGTGATATTTTGAGAGCCTGAAATATAAATAGCCTTTATGCTCCATAAGAAATCTTTGTTGCACTTCTTGTGCTAGAAATGTCTTAGTAGTCCTTTTACTCCAAAGATCTCATTAGTAATTCTCCTTACTGTCAACCATATAATTCTTAAGGTGTTAGTTTGCAGAATTTGATATTGGATAAGCTAATAATCCCCTAGTTGATAATTTACTGTATTCTCATCACTCATCTTCTTGATATTGTATTCATATTGTGAGGAGAAATTCTAGCTTGGTCATTCATGGGAGTTAAAGGGTTAATGAAAGATTCTCCTGAAAGAGCAGACAAAGGGCAACCTCTGAGAAGATGGAACTCATGTACTAGATGAATGTGAGAATATTTTAAGAAGCTCATCAGCTGCCATTCCTGGTGTGACTTCCCCATCTGCTACTAATTTTTCATAGTTACAAATTTCTCTTTGAACTTCAGGATTCGATTTAAATCTTCCCATGATTTGTTCTCTGATATGATTCCACATCCAGACAACATGCTGTTTACAACGTCTTTGTTCAAGTTCACCATTTTCAACCATAATATTGTAATACTGCTGCATAGTTTCCCAAGCTTTCTCAATACCATCACCAGTTCTGGATGAAACACGGAGAACCTGAAAGTACAAAATTAGGTAAAAATAATATATAATTTACAATAAAAAATGTTTGTCAACTTCTTATAAAAATGGTGAAAATAACAACAACTATTTGCTATTGAAAATCTCATCTCATTAAGTGACCTAACAAAATAAATCATAAAAAGAAAGAAGAAGAACTGCATGAATACCAAAAAATGTAAGTTAAAATCCTCTGACTCCTAAGAGTGATTAGCATCTAATTTCTCAACTCAATATCATCCCTGAATCACACATTAGGGTCATGAGAATAAAGGAAATGATCATGAACTAAAGAAGCTCTTGATTGTTAGACAAATTCTCCTTGTCAGCACCCTAGGAAGTGTATACAGAACAGTGTGGAGAGTACACAGACTGATGTTAGGATGTAAAGGGTTAATCATACCGGTGGATTCCACTGAGCTGACTTTTTCTTTAACAATTTCAGAGCACTGATGTACTCTGTTTGTATTCTCTGAGCTGGAATAACAAGTTCTCCATCACATTTATTGACCAACACAAGATCTGCCATCTCCACGATGCCTTTTTTGATTCCTTGGAGTTCATCACCACCAGCTGGTGGAATAAGAAGAACAAACATGTCTACCATGGAGGCAACAGCAATTTCTGATTGTCCAACTCCCACTGTTTCTACCAAGACAGTGTCATAACCAGCAGCTTCACAAAGAAGAATGGCTTCATTTGTGCTCCGGTTTACACCACCTACAAGCATAAAGTTATAAAAGATCAGAATATGTATTTTTTCCTATAGTAGCACAAATGCACTAGTGAGCTCCAGGGGACTTAATTCTGGGCTTTTACCAAATGGGTATATTAGAGACTGTGGTTTGATATGAACTTGTTGAGAGCCAAAGTGAAAGTTATTATTTCATTTTTAAATTGTCAACATCTTGAACCTTTAACTCCTAAGAACTGATTGTTAGTTCTCCCCTCTAGCTGCTACACACTTCCTTGTAAATTAGTTATGAGATGATGTAACCGAGGTGTTTGATTATCATCATCATCATAGTTGACTACATCTTTAATGTTGTTGTTGTCGCAATCTTTACTGCAATGTTGGGTGAGATCTCAGAAAAATTATGGCCACCTGGGCAGACACCTATGAGGAGGCACTTGCTCTTTATCTGATTTTTGACATTAAGGCAGCTCTAGGAAAATTTGAGATTACCCAGCGTTCCACATGAGGGGGACGGCCTGATGTACGCATTGAGATTTCGTGACAACTCTGTCATTCGTGTCTTGTCGCCCAGTAAGGAACCACCTGTAGTAGAGGATGAAGGATCCACTGCCAAAACAGCAACCCGATGCTTTCCGTTGGTTAGAAAATTCCCAAAAGTCTCAATAAATGTAGATTTTCCACCTCCTGGGGGGCCTGATAAACCAATCCTGAAGGAGCACGGCTGGCCATTTGAGAATGGAGGTGCATGTTTTGAATGTTTAACAACCCTGGAGAGCAGTTTCTGTGCCTGGTGATATTTTATGGGATGAAGAGTTTCCACCAATGTTATGGCTTGCGCTAAACTTCCACGGTCGCCTCGAATGATTCCCTGAAATAACCGCTGAATGTGATACCCTTCGTCCGTAGATTTGACTTCGAGATTTGTCGAATAATTTCTGCCTATCAATTCGACCCAAAGAGGACGTCTGTAGGCTGAAATACGGGTAAAATCACGTAAAACAAAACGATAAGGCATTTCAGATTTTTCGTCTAATCCGCCATCTTGGTGTCAAGACCTGTTTCACTTGAGAAGGACTGGGTATAGTTACGCTTTGTCACGCAGTTACTCACGCAATTTTGTTTTCGTGATAAGCAGCTGCTAAAATAATGTTTGCGTAGGAAGCTGGGGGCGAGTATCCGGCGATCCTTCACGTCGCTGCTTTATGTATCTGACAGTCCATAAATTGGCTTTCTATTATTGGTGGCCTTTAGAAGTTGGCATTCAACAAAGAGCCACATGAAAAGATGAGTTTAAGTGTCTTTGGTGTGAAAGAGCGTCAGAAATTTTTCTGGAAATATTATCGCCGGTGAAATGGATCAGGACGGGGACGCCGTTATCTTCACCTGTAACGACCACCATCTCAAAACTTTCAAGAAGATGGAGGGTTATCGCAAAGATTCTAAACTATGTGATATTATTTTGGTGGTTGGGGAGAAGAGGATTAAGGCTCATCGACTCGTTCTCGCTGCTTTCAGCGACTATTTCAGCGCTTTGTTCACTGGTGAACTCTGTGAGAAGGGACAAAGTGTGGTGCATTTAACTGACATGGATCCCCAAGCTGTTGAAGATCTCGTTCAGTATGCCTACACTTCTCATATCGAAATTCGCGTAGATAACGTGGAGAACTTACTCTCAGTGTCGTGTATTTTACAGATTGATGAAGTGAAGGAGGCCTGTTCTGAATTTATGAAGCATCAACTGCACCCTAGTAACTGTTTGGGTATTCGTGCTTTTGCCGATGGACACGGTTGTAGTGAACTGTATAAAATCGCTGATGCGTTTACGAAGGAGCGATTTGTTGACGTTGTCAAAAATCAAGAATTTGTGCTTTTGAGCTCGGAATGCGTGGCTCGTCTTCTTTCAAGCGATGATCTGAATGTTTCTTCTGAATCGCAAATTTTTGACGCTCTCTGCATGTGGGCAGAGTACGATAAAGAAAGTAGAAAGAAAGTATTGCCGAGATTGTTGGGACTTGTACGATTGCCTCTACTTGCGCCGGAATTTCTTGTTGATAAAGTGGAGATGTCATCTCTATTCCGTGATATCAGCTCCTGTAGGGAGCTCATTATCGAAGCAATGAAATACCAGCTTCTACCAAAACGGCGATTTCAACTTCAGAATTCAAGGACAACCCCAAGAAAGTCTACAGTTGGCAAACTTTATGTCGTTGGAGGTAAGTCAATATTTTCGCTTGGCTAATGAGCTTATTCAAATCAACTCGGTGTTTCTAGATCGTTTGACTCTTTTGTTATTAAGAATGATAAATTAAACTTAAAATGTTTTTGTCAAGTGGCTGTTCCCTTCTGACGTAAATATGTGAGTTGATGAGGTAGTATATTGTTCCGAGGTCGAACCGCGTAGAGATATTGGTGGTTTTCATGATGATGAACAATACCGCACTCTCAAGTGGAACTCTGAACAGGAAGCGCGGTTGGATGAAGTTCTTTTTCTTGTTGAAAATAAGCTTTTTATTTCCCCGTTAAAATAATTAAATTTAAAGGAATTTTAAGTGGCTTTTGGTGGGTGCGGTTTGAAAAAACATCGACGAAACTCGTGAAAAACAACAAACTTCTTTTTTTTGTTCAATTTTAGTATTTTCGTGACTTTCCAAGTTTTGTTCAGGTGATCTGGAGTTTGTCATCATAGAAAGGCGATGCTTTTCAGTTGATGATCGTCTGTTTTCTCAGTACTTGCTCTACTTACCAGAAAAGTAATAGTATAGGGAGAAACTGGCTATTAATCCACAGTAGAGTTGTCACTTAAAATTGATGTTACCTCAATAGGAAAAGGCACATCTTAGGTGGGATGTTTTTGTTTGAACTTCCCAATCCTCAAGATTTTCAGTCATTATCTTTATTAGCAGTGTTTTGAATAAAAATTCATTTGACCTCTTATGGAATGGCTGTTTGGATATTTTCCAGAACAGTTAAAGGAAACGTGCTTTCTATTGCGTGCCTGCATGCAGAGATTTTAACCATAATCAGCTTTGCAAAACAAAAGGTTTCAGGCCAGAGTCTTTTCTTATATTGATGGTTTGTGTCATGAAAAACAATTAGCTTTGCTTCTTAACCTTTATTCTCAAAGAAGTGACAGAAAAGAAAATATTGACAAAATATTGAAGAACCAATATCAATATCATAAAATATTGCAAAGTTGCATCCTATTTATTGAAATTACTTGAATAAATAAAGCAAACCTGGGTATTGTTTTTTCCAATTGTGCTCAAATATTCTCATCACCACAAACTTTTTGCCTCCTTTTGATCCCGCAGTGAGTGTTTTGTAATCTTTTAAATGAGTTATTTAGTGTTCTGTTTATTCCCTCTTCATGTGACAGCTTCTTGTAATACTCTGGGTATAACAGTCATATGATCACATTTTGTTTGATATGCTCTCATTGTAATTTTTGCAAATTTGCCCTAGTTTTGTGAAAGATGATTTAAAACAATGAAATATCTAATATTTCGGGACTTCTCAAGAAATAAACAATAAGTTTATTCATTAAAAGTAAATAAGTTGTTCTGCCATTTTAGTCTATTGCACATGGCTGTTAAGTGTTATTGACTTGCTTTTTATGGTTTTGGCCTCATCAACAAGGCTGCTTAAGGTATCTATCATTTAAGAGCATTTTAAAAAAGAACATTAGGCTCTTTTCTTCCCAATTTAGGAATGGATTCATCCAAGGGGGCAATCCAAATTGAGCACTATGACCCACGCAAGAACCAGTGGTCTGTGGTGTCTCCAATGGTTACAAGAAGGCTGCAGTTTGATGTGGCAGTGGTAGGTGGCAATCTCTATGTTGTGGGAGGCAGGGATGGATTGAAGACATTGAATACTGTGGAATGTTACAATCCAAGGACAAAACAGTGGAGTCCTGTGCCATCCATGAGCACTCATCGTCATGGGTTGGGTGTGGCAACTTTGAATGGCCCTCTTTATGCTGTGGGTGGCCATGATGGCTGGTCTTACTTGAGCACGGTGGAAAGGTCAGTTTGTAACTTTGAAACTCTTAAATGTAATGCAATTGTAAGGGTGCTTTATCTGTTCTCGAAATCTGCTGGGAATAGTTGACTGGGATAGAGGTTGGTTAACACCAGTGGAGTGTTCACTTTCATCCAATTTTTAGAATGAAATTTGAGATTTCCTGATTACTTCCAGATTTGACCCTGATACTAAACAGTGGAGCTTTGTTACACCAATGACGACAGCTCGTAGCACCGTGGGAGTGGCAATACTTAATGGTAGACTCTATGCAGTTGGAGGAAGGGATGGTTCTTCTTGTCTGAACTCAGTTGAGCGTTATGATCCTCACACCAACAAATGGTCAGTCACTTGCCCAATGCTTAAGAGAAGGGGAGGTAAGTCTTTAATGAATGTTGTTTAGAGTTTTATGGATTTCAAAAACTTCTTTGTTGTTAAGTGTCTTTTTAAAATTTGTTGTTGTTAATGTCATGAGTGCAGATAAAGGGGGAACCTTTTCATTTGAATCTAAGGTTTAAGAATAATACTGGGTTTCTTTATTTCATTTTTATATCATGTATTCCAGTCAACTTTACAACCATATTTCTGTACAGAGGACAAAAATGTTCTCCCAACAGCATCATTATACAGGATCAAGTAAAGCAAATATGGGCAAAGCACGTAGTTCATCAAAGAGTTTTCGACCTTTTCTCATATGGTACTCTTTTGTTTTCATAATGAAGGTGTTGGTGTGGCTGTTCTTGATAATTTTCTGTATGCTCTTGGGGGTCATGATGCACCTGCCAGCCAAGACTGTTCTCGCCAATTTGATTCAGTGGAAAGGTACAACCCTAATACTGACCAGTGGACTATGGTTGCACCCATGATCAACTGCCGTGATGCTGTTGGTGCAGCATGCCTTGGTGACAGGTTGTATGCCATTGGTGGTTATGATGGATCCAAGTATTTGAGTGCAGTGGAGTCGTATGACCCCGAGAAGAATAAATGGGAAGAAGTTGCTTCTCTTAACTCTGGAAGAGCTGCAGCCTGTGTGGTGTCTGTATCAAGTGATCCAGTAGCAGGTTGATTTTTTGGCCAACCTTTTTGGACAAATTATTATTTTTATTGACTTAAAAGTAGTACTCTCCAGCTGAGAGATCTGGAAACCATGAGCACCCAAAATATTTATGGAAATCAACTGAATGACACATTGAAAGATAACTAGACTGAGGAAACTCTACTGTGAGTTGTTTGTGGTTTACTCCAGAACCCATCCCTTATCTTCAATTAAGTTATGAGTGATTAAGTCACTCATAACACAATAAGCATTCACAAAATATTTTAGGTGTTCGTGGTTTTTTCAAGTTTGACGGTAGTTTTTGCTCATCATTTTTGAATAGTTTTTGCAACCCATGAATACACAGAGATACTAATTAAAAGGATGAAGGGTTTATGTTCAGTATATAATTTAAAGTATTGTCAAGTATTTATCAAATAAGAGATATACTATGGTGCAATCTGTTTGGGGAAAAAAAAACTTTAGTGTCCATCATTAGAAAGTGATAGCCATATACAAATGGAGACTGACAGATTTTTACATTAGGTAAAATAATGGAAAGTGCATTCTTTTGTGAGATGAAAAAAATGTTGTTGTTTTTAATTGAACTGGAGATAAGGATGTGTTTGAATTATTTTGAAGTCTTTGGAGACAATCAGGTCTTGTACGAATCATTTCATCCCTTTTCTCCATAAGTGGTTAGAGTTACCAGAGAGTTATTTGATTTTTCTCTTCTTGTTGCTGTTTCTATGATGAGAAAGATATCTTTGATCCTCCTTGAAAATAATTTTTTCGATAGGCAATTCTTGGTTGATATGTGATTTAATATTTTTGTCCCAAAGCATTCTTTTTATGTAAAAGATTATTTCATTTAGTATTTATTATGCGCAGAGTCTGAAATTATCACAAGTTAAATCCAAAACTACTGACAGAAAAAGATGGTTATGAAATATTAAGTTTCTAGTAACATTTCTCAGTTACTCAGATGTTGTTGGCATCTTACTGATGGGGCAGATAGCTTTGAATAATTAACTTGAGAGATGAAATTGACAAAAATGGATATAAAATAATTTTATTTGATTTATGATGAAGTTGGCAATGATTTGATCAGAAAATGTTGCAGGGATTTTATTTTTTACATGGTTATGATTTAATTTTTTTTTTACGGACAAGTTTTTGCAGTCAAAATGACTAGGGCAGATAGCTTTAAATAATTAACTTGAGAGACAAAATTGACAGAAGAATAGTTATAAAATTGATTTATGATAAAGTTGGCAATGATTTAATCAGAAAATTTTGCTGAAATTTTATTTTGTACATGGTTTTATTTAAATTTGTTTTTTAAGGGACAGGTTTTTGCAGTTTAAGATTACTAAAACATCTGTTGGGGACTCAGTTTTAAAATTTTATGTTCACCCACTAGCACATTGACAAGGAAAGAAATAGTTTTTCTTATTTGTGGAGTCATACAGGGGTGGGTTTCATCTAAGATTTCTTTAACGAATGACTCTATGAGTGAGTCTGAATCTGTATAGTTTTTCCTAGAGTTGGAAGTAGATTTTTGTGTCGTTTGTTATTAATTAAATTTTTTTTTCCTGGGGAATTCTCGTTTGCAGAGTTAGTACTCTTAAATTAAAGCCCACAAAATGTTTATTGCCACTGGTATCATGCATTTATAATCAAGCTTGAGCTTGAAATTTTCAACAGCTATTCAGGTAAGAGCACTTTGAGAGTATAAATGTTTAATGTATGTTGTTTTCTAGTAACAGTAGTACCAAGCTTAGAGGTTTGTAGGCTTAATTTATTTGTACATAAGTTATGAGAATAAATGACAAATATTGATGACGTGAAGGCAATGCTGATTTAGAGAAACTGTATCTCTTATCAAATGACTGAATATATTTAAGTCATACACTTGAACTGTGGATAACAAAGTGAACATGAAAGCAGAGAGCAGTAGTGAAAATGAGGCCCGGGATTAACATAATGACCAGCTCCCAATTGGCTTGTAAGCTCAGTTAGTAGAGCAATGCACTGGTATTGCAGAGGTCATGGGTTCCTATCCCATACAGGCCTGAATTTTTTTTAGGCTTTATTTTCACTACTGCTTAACCCTTTAACTCCCAATTCTCCCTTTTAAGAGCTACACTTTTCCCTGTTAATTTACTGGGAGAATTTAGCATTTGATCAAGATAACAACATCCACCTGATAAGTTTAAGTATTCTCATTACCTATTTGCTGGGTAATTTCTGGATATTATTATTAGGGAGAAACTACATGTTAATCATGCCTGGGGGCTAAATGGTTAAGAAATTTTCATTACTGTGAAGATTGCCTTCATATTCACTGTGTTACTTATCATTCCTAACATTACAGAAACAGGGGTAGGTGGGAAGAATTCAAACATGGGTAAAGGTGTAAGGTTAAGTCTGTGCTCATGCCAAGTGGCTCATCTCTCCAGAGCTTTTTCCTGGTGTTTTTAGCATGAAGCAACTTGGAAATATCCCTACTCCCCCCTTGATATGACACTTGTCCGTTGCAAGGCTACCCCCTGTCACATCATTAGGCTTCCCTGATAATTCTACTTTACCCATCCATCCATCCATATTCCCGTGTGGAAAGAGGCACTGTGAAACTAAACCGTTTTGCCCAAGAACACTACACTAATCAGGACAGTACAAATATTTTTCAATAATTGCTGGATTTTCAGAAACAGTAATTATTTTTTTTACAAATTTAAGGTTCCCCTGATGGAGTTCTTCATTATCAATAAAAAAAAAATCAGCAAGGGTCTAATTTTCCAAAATGAGCAAAGGACTTCTTGTACAAGGGTAAAGCTGTACTACAGAAACAACAATACATACTACAAACAACAAATCCAAACTTTTTTAATTATTATTTTGGTTAATTAAAATCACTTTATGTCAAACACCTAATGAAACTACACATCAATCAATACCAATTGTTTTGAAACACTACCAGACCAAGGTATAAATGTTGATGTTACATTTCTCAAATGTGAGATAGAAAAAAAAATTACATACACCTACATGTTCCATTACAACACTTTGGCAAATAAAATATGTAAACATACTAGAACTACTTCAATCAAATTTGAAAAGGTATTCCTTAATTCAACAGTGATATCACTTAATCACTTTCCATAATTAACCTGTAAAAACCACTCCTATTTGGTGTTTGATCACCAACTTCCAAGTTTGGAGCTGTTATCCAGAATCTATAAATAACACACTGCTGTAATTTTACAAGAATATCAAGTATGAATTATGAATGCATATCATTATTACTACCTGCTATCACTACCTATTTCTGCATCATAATTCTTTGAATCATAACCTTCTCTGAACATACTTACTTACAATAATTATTACAGTGAACAAGTTAACTCAAAATTTTTTGTCAATATTTAATAGGATGCCAGGAACTCATCAGCTAATTCCTGTCAATATGAACAATTATAGTTGATTAAAAATTTCAGATTCTTTTATCTATGAAAAGTACAGTTTGCTTACCTTGAGCCATTTTGCACAAGGATTTGTGAAAGGGTGCGAATGTAAAATTAACTTTTGTCTCAAAATTCACAGAGCATTTGGGTATACCCCATCCCTCACCGCTAGACACAACAAGGCTAGCATTCGACATATCCCTGACATTTCAACACCTAAAAGACAAAGGCTTTCCTGTCAGAAATCTTGGGTGCCAAGCTCTTCTTAGACTTCATATGAAGACAATACACATCAAGTAACCCAAAACTTTAGCTCACTTGTTTATGGTACCTGTGCTTTGCAAGAGCACAGCCTCAAATACCAAATAACGTCCCCACCTTGAACATGAATAGGTAGAGTCCAGTCCAAGTGTCTGGCAAGGTACAGTACAACTGCACACTCTTGATAACAGGTTGGCATTAAACCCTGTAATTAGTGCTGGAAACTTAAGTATTGCCACAAAATTGGTCAGCAGCTTTCCATGGTGAATTTTCAGTGCAGAAGACTTTAGCCCCAAGGAAAGGGCGAGGGAACAAAATCAATATTTACAGCATCTTGTGCAAAGGAGATTTCTTCACTGAGAGTCTGTAGAAGATTTATCCATCTTTTCGTCTAGAGTTCTGAGATAGTCACGAAGTTTCTGAACTTCCTCTCGTAACTGTCTGTTCTCGTCTTCCAGCGAAGCAGCTCTTTCCGCAACACATAACTCTTTCTGTCTCTTGAGATCTCGAGATCTTTTGGCAGCTTGATTGTTCTTCCTCCTTCTCTCCCAGTATTTTTCATCTTTAACATCGTCGTTCACTGTCTGTCGCGAGATCTTTCGCGGCTGTTTTCCCTCATCATTGCCAGCTGTTGTATTCCCCTGTTTCTCTTTGGTATCTTCTGCTTTCCTTCTCCTTCTTCGCGGTGCACTTGTTTTCTGTGCGTCGTCATTTTTCACTGTTGATTTGCGCTTTCTCTTCTTGGGAGAGGCTCTCTCGGTCTCATTTGAATTAAGGGACTCACTCGAGCTTAAAGAGGCAGGATTTTCAGAGCTAACACTCTCACCTCGTCCCTCGTCCGTATCGCTGGTACTACCTCCGAAGCAATCTGGAGATAGCTGAGGAATATTCGAAGGTGGAAAGGTGTAAAACGGAGGGACATCTTCATCGTCCACGAGATTAGCGATGTCTTGATCGATTTCATCTTCCGAGTAATCACTCTCAGTTCGAGAAAGGCCAGTGCAAAGATCTTTGACGGCCAAAAACTCATCCAAGTCCATGTAATCTTTAAGAAAGTTGGCGGTCATTGTGATCAACCTGACGAAGAAATAAACGTACTCTTTTTCAAATTGTCCAAAACAACATTAAGCTCAGATGTTCTGTCTAATTTCTTACTAGCGACTCCGGTGTTAAAACTTGCGTTAAATGATAACTAGCGTTAAAATTTTGGAGACGTTAAGGTACACTTGCCTAAATTTTGCAGAATTGGTGCAAAACAAAGCTCTTCATTCGTATCACACCAGGTTCGCCGCTAAAGTTTTCGTCGTCGTCTTCCTTCCCTCACTTTTTCACTCGTACTGCTATTTTTCAGAATATGTCTAACTTATTTCACGTGCCGACGGTAGAACCGATCGAGACTACCTCATCCAGGAAAAACTCAGACAGGACACTATTGGATGGAAACTTGGAACAATCAGCTTGCTTCACGTGCGGAATATATTTCCTACTGGAGAAGTCACTTGGAGATGTTGGATAAAGGTGATTGGGTCACGTTTTGGGAACACAGCCCGTGTAACGTGCGTATGTGTTGGGGCGCTACACGCGACTGTCAGTGCTGAAGGAAGCGAGAAAAAGTAAAGAGTTTCGAAAAGGTGTTCAGTTAGCTGCAAACTGTCTTTTTATTTTCCTTCCTTGATTGCTTAGGCATTGGGAAAATTATATTTCTCATAATAATGCCTAAACCTTTTTATTTGCTTTGCAAAACCCACTAGTTATTCAGACAGCTGTGCTGAGTCTGCTTTCCGATATTGAGCCACATTAAAATCCAGACAGACAGTGACCATTTTTGTGTGAGAAAATTATGCACCTGCGCCTAGAAAACGAACACTTCGATTATCTGTGTAGCGCGCCGAACACATTGGAACCTCTTCACGCTTCCAAAAGTCGCAGGGTAATGAGACACGCTTCCTTGCTCGCGTGCATGAGCCGCGTGAGTTGTGAAGGTAACATACGACTACGCACGTGTAGGATAAAAACTTTCCTCCCTCCCCTCCCTTCCATTAATTTTAGCGAGTACCCGTATGTAGAGTAATCATCGCGTCAGTTTTATCAAAACCGAAAACCAAACTATCAAGTTATCAATTCGGTAGAAATCCAACATCATTCACTGACTTGCACGAGAAATAAAATTAGAGAAATTTAATTCTTTTAGAGGTTGTTATTCAGATATAACATTTATTGCTCTCCCAGGGTTAGATCTAGCAAATCCTGTGTAGTAAACCTTCATCGCTAAAATTAGGACAAGCCTATTATAGGCCATGTTTTTGACAAGGTCATGTTGTGACTTGAGTTGCTTGTTTACAACTTGGAGAACAATGTCAACGTGTAAAAGTGGAACAAACCACGTTTCACACGTGTCACATCTGCAATCATGCGTAAAATGCTACCCCACTCCCCATCCGGAGAGATCTCACTCTCAATATGACTGTTAATGGACACATCTGATAGCGAACATGACATCTCTTCCTCTCCGAAGTCTGAAAGCAAATTTGGACATTCTTATGAGGATGAAAGATTTGCAAGAGCAGAAGAAGCTAAAGTAGCTGATCCTAAAGACTCTCCTATTGTTTGGGGTAGACAAGAAAGTATATTTCTTGCTGAATCTTCGACTTCTTCGGAAGACATTCAAACTATATACACTGAAAGGTGTGAAACGGCTCCACTTACAACCGCAAGTGAATCAGCAAATACGATAACAGAAGAACCAGATTTTTCTGATGAGTTTGAATTAGTTGCCGATTTTAGCGAGGGAGACTTTACAGTAGAGGTAAGATTATCTGAATTAGTTAGAATTAAGTTTAAGCCTCTCAGTAAAGTTTTGTTTACTTGAAGAAAATCAGATTGAATAAAAAACATTACCATAACGTTTGAATTTTTGTACACATAACTTCCAGAATGAAGGCAATAGTGGATCATTAGAGGACGAAGCGCGAACCAATTTCTTAAGCAAGAAGTTTAAAATTCTCACCTCATCCCAGACAAGCACCAAGACACAAACTGACACGGAGGGAAGAAGTGACGAAAAAGTTGCTGGTATGAATATTTCGATCTTTCAAAGGCGCCTAACTCTAACCCAAATAAGCCAAAAATTTGATGTGACAGCTGTATTTTACAATCACAATCACTGAGAAGTTTGTGGCGCCACTTCCGTGTAATCCCATTCTTCATTATGCCCAGTCAGTTGTTTAGTAAAATAAATTCGTTCAGGTGGCTAGTTAACGGCTGACTATGTTCTCGGCAGAGAGATTGTGTGAAAATTTATTATTTGGCCGAGAAGAGAAGCTTTAAGGGTTATCGTGAAACTTTCTGGAACTATAGTCATTACAGAGTTTGATTTCTATATTGTGTGGGAGACGTAATCAATTTGGTTAAAAGTGGTGTATGGAGGGTGATGAGGAAGGCAGAGCATCTTTTGACAAAACTAAGATGAGTATATCTCCCTGCTGCTGTCTGAACTATTGCAGGACTAAGAGATTTGATTTCTGTTTTTAACCTCTCAGCCCAAAACTGTCAGGAAATCAACTTCTGTGCAAGGAAATTGGAATTGGTGGAAACAAATGGAAAGAAAACTGGAATAGGACACTGTGAGTACAATCTGTCTTCAAAAAAAGTGTTACAAAATTAAGTTGTGTAGTTAAAACTAAAAATATTTAGGTGGCCAAGTTGAAACGTGATTAGCAAGAACTGTTCAACTATGAGCAGCAGGAGAGAGAAAACTGTGCATCAAGAGTCTAATTCCTGAACATTTTTTTGCTATGTTTGCACAATTAAACTAATTGTGATACATCAGTACATCAGTACATCAGTGTCAGTGTCTGTATCACCTTGGTATCAGTGAAAGAATTGGATATTTAACTTGCCACTTTGCAGTGTGGTAAATATCCACCACTATTTACTGACACTGAGATGAATAGTTGTGAACTATACTACTGACAAGTGTGAACCCTGGGTTAGGGTGCAGTACTCTGTTGAAAAGGTTACAGTTTGAGCCTGAAGAAGACTTTTTATTTATTTATTTAAGGATTTGTACAAAGCAGTAACTGAGCAAAAACAATAGGAAATAAGTCCCCTACTAGGTTTAAGTTCCAACCCAACCCCCTTTTATTGGAAAATTAACTTTGTGTAGACTTGAGTGCTTTCCTGGTATCTTTGAATTATAGGGTCTGGGTAAACTGGGCTAATAATAAAGAGTTCCATCAAGTTGATTTTGGTGATGGTAAATTGTCACAAGCACAACTCTTTTTTGTAATCAGCTGACCAGAGAGTGATGGCAAAGGCAAAAGGGATGTCACATGGACAGGATAAACCCATTGAGGGTAACAGAAGAAAGATTGAAAATTTAATGATTGAGAACTTGATGAACAAGGCAAAAAAGGTTAGTGTAATGGTGGTGTTTAAGTGAATTTTTCATCATTATAAAATCTTCTAGAGGAAATATACACCCTCTGAAACCAAAACATTGTCCATGTTTATGAGATGACCTATTTCACTCCCAGAAGTGGTTATCAATACCAGTGAGAATACAGAAAATTATGAATTAGCCAGCAGTTGTTGTCTTGGTGTTAAGACTAAATTCAGGATAAATTTGAATTCATCTTGCCGTGATTTGTAAAAAAAATAACGAAGGAACCCATCAGGAATGAATGCCTCCCTTCCTTTACTTGATTTCTAATGAGCATTAAGTCTTAAAATGGGCCCTTAATTGAGAATGTTGGGTAAACATTCAACTAGATTTCTGATATTTAATGTTTTGCTTACAGCTTAAAGAATGGGACTTCCACAATCCTAAACACTGCACTGACTGCAGGTAATCCTACTTTTTGCATATAAGGGTTGACAAGCTCCCTGTTCATTTTTCCAGAACTAGTTCATTTCTATGACGAGGGAATAACTTCTCTCTTCTCTGAATTTTCTATTAAGGAAAATGAAGGCTAGTGTTGCAAGCAAGACTTTTTTGAAAAGAAAGGTGGAGGTAGCAAAGAGAGCTGAGTTTGAAGAGAGACTTCAGTTACATTTGTATCACAAGGCAAGTTTAATGTAGGGATGTACTCTTTCAAAATGATCAAATTCTAAGACATTCCATGACCCTTGAGCAGGTTCAACATATCCATGTGTCTGTTCTAACCCTTTTACTCCCAAGATCTTATTCAATTCTCCTTATTCTCTACCATACAATTCTTATGTTGTTAGTTCAGAGAATTTGGTATTGGATCAACTAATAATCCTCTAATTGATATTTCTGCTTGCCATAGTAATGGGATTGTGAGATACATTACTGTTTAAACACTCTTGGAAGTCAACGGTTTAAAACACAAGTTTGAAAGTGGAGATGTACATGGCATATTCAGGGTTCACTAATGAGAGCAATTTTGTTTTTGTGTTATAGGATTCTGCTACCCTCCTTGCTGAAATAGTGAATTCTTGTACAAAGCCATCTGAATCCCCAGCTGAAGTTTGGGAAAAACTACTTTGCACAGAAAGAAAAATATGATAACTGGTGTAATACCAATATTAGTTACCAAGCTCTTGGCAAGTGGAGACGAGTAAAAAAATGTGGGAGTAAAAATCTGAAGGATTCTATGTACTGTAATGTTGCTTATTCCCAGAAAGAAATGCCTGGAGTATAAGTACTGCCATCTGTGCTAAGTTAATGCATTTCATTGATGCCAAATGAAGAACAGTTTTATGAATTATGGTACATCAACCCAATTATTGTATCGGACAGATCATTAATGAACCATTATGTGAGTGACATCTGCAGGGTTGAGTGCTGTTGCCCTCATTACACTCCTTACTTTTATCCTGTTATCCTCTGGCACAACCCACAATTTAGTCACTTCCTAGTAACAAAGAGCTTCAATTGGCTTTATATTGACATCAACAAAACGCCTCTGCATGTCATAGGTACTCAATGACAGACATTTTTTTTAAATTTGAGAATTTCCTGAGTGACTGCATGGATACATGATTAGTTTACTATTTTCCTTGCTAAGTTATTGAAAAAATAAACAAAGGTTAGTGCTTATTTAAACTTATTTATTTTAACTCTGTCAGTAAAACATGTTATTAATAAAAAGAATCTTTACATGATAAATTTATTTCATTTGACTGATTCTCTGACTGAATTTAGTGAGTACCAGAACTATTGCTGGATAAAAAGGGCCAATGAGCTTCACTTCCCCCTTTAATTCACCAATTAAAACAGGTGAAATAAAACCTGCCCCCTCTCCCCCTCACCAATGAGATACAATTGATAATTAGGGGCTATTTACACTAAAACACTAGACAAATTATATAGTTAAATATTGCACAAAAAAATACATTGTCTTTAAACAAAATGTCTTTTCACTCTTTTATTTATATACCTGTACTGAAATTTACAGAGTTGACATGGCTACTAAATTTGTATTTCTCTACCACACACTCAAAAATAATGATAATGATGAAATTAAATTAATTTCTTTGTTATACAAAAGAAATCTTCACATTTATCAGCACTAGTGCTATACCAACAACTTAATGTCACTGATGACTGCAAGTACAGTAGTATACCCTCCTAAATACTTGTTATCAGAGAGGTTGCTGCCATCCTCCCAACAATAATTTCCCTGCTTGACTTGCTGAGAGCAACATTCCTTGCTACCTTTAAGAGCAATCCAACTTCAAATTGAATCAGGGGGAGGAAAATTATTGTGCCAGCAGGTGTTTATAAGGATGAAGGCAACAAAATCCCAAAATTTAACTACAGGCTTAAAAACCTTTTGCAACAAGGCCTTCACCTGTTTATCAAATAACCATTTACTTCCTACTAAAAAAATTCTAGAAAAGAAACAAATTGGTAACCAAGTCACTGTAAACTGTTTGAACATGCAGCTTTGTGTTAACTACTCTTTCCCTATCTTTATCTTTCATTACATACACACCTGAACTTTATACCACTATGTTTTACTGATAAAACTAATTGTAATTTAGCAGAAATTAGTGGGTTGTGTGGAATGGAGATCAGAAAGAGGAGTGGTTTTGTACCATGTTACACAAATAATAAAATCATTGTGGCTTTAAGAGAATTAGCCTTTTTTACCTAGTTCCTATTTAAGAACTTTGGAAACCTAGGTGCTTATCCATCATTGAAATCAATATTCATTTAAGAAAATAATAGCCACCTCTAATTTTCAAGGAAAAATACGGCCTTTTGCTGATGAAATTTCATGTTATTGGGCTCAATAAACAAAGCTACTTTTGTCATTGCTGTGACAAAAAAAAAAAAAAAAAGTATGGAAAACAAGGAAAAAAAGGGAATTGAGAACCATTTTGCAACATATCAACTAAAAATATACTTTCCTTTTACCCTTTAACGCTAAGAGTGACTAGCATCCAATTTCTCAGCACAATGTTAACTCAAATCACACATTAGGGTTATGAAACTAAAGGGGATGACCACTAATTTAAAGACACTCTTGATTGTTAAACAAATTCTTCTGGTCAGAACTTCAAGAGATGTAAAGAGAACAGTATGGAGAATATGCATACTGATGTCCGGGTTAAAGTCTCTGACTCTATCACTTGCAAGAGGTAAAACATGTCAAGTACTTGATCCATATTTGAAATTGCTTTGAATTCACTCTCAATATTTCTTTAATCAACCTCACTCTGGTAGGGTACTTTCCTTTCTAACTGAGGATGAAACTGAAAGAAAATTATTGAATAAAGGTTGTTGATTACTCACACCACAATTCATGCAAAAAGCAGTCAAAGTAAGAGTAAGTTATTTTTGAGGTGCTAACTCCTAACCCAAACTATTGTACCATACAGTAAACAGGACGTTCTTTGTTGTAACTATCCAAAATTCTGTTCTCACTTTTGGCATGCTAACACACTTCTTACCATTTTCTTAGAAACCCATTAAGTTAAAAACCCACATATATGGATCAATTGATTACCTCAGTTATGATTTTCCACTTAGATTCCACAGAACTTGTACCTAGTTATTTGAAGACATGCATTTCACTTTTTGCACTCACAAACAAAGTGTAAGAGGAAATTGGGTACTAATTAAAATATGTATGAAACTAAAATTCAGAAATATTACCTTTTCTGAAGTCTTTGATTTCCACTTTTAGTGGGCTGGTAGCTTTTTTCACATTGAAAGAACTCCATGCAGAGACTGAGGTTTTATCCACTTGTATTCCTGAAGCATGCAGTGACCTGGTTACACCACAAACTGGTGATTCTTTAGAGTGGCTTTCCTCAGACTCACTTAAAGGATCTGGTGATTTTTCATCATCTGTGTTCTTGTCCAAATCAACCAGATTTTCAATAACCTCTGGCAGTTTTGCCAGGGGCACATCTGGATTTTGCTCTAAGCCTGGTATTTGTAGCATCTCCTGGGTCAAAACTGTTGAAGAATGTGATGATTCTTCTTTAAATATATCATCAGGAATCTTGGGAGAACTTTGAGCAGTTCTTACCAAGTCATCCACTTGATTATTGATTTCAGTAGTTCCCAAATCTAAGGCAGTAGTGGCATGACTTGGCTCTACAGACACTGTTGTAGATGCCACAACGGGTGTTGACACAACAGGCGTGGACAGAAGAGTGGCTGTACAGGTGGAGCTTGAAATGGGTGGGCTTGACGCAAGTGGACTTGATGCTGCAATTTGTTTTGGAACTAGATTGAATGGATCTAAACATGTTTTAATCAGAGGTACATTAGCACCACTATTGGTACTATTGGTACTTGTACTTGGAGAAGATGGCAAGGAATTTTGAGTTAATGATGAGAGGCTTGTGTTCAGAGGAGAAGAACTAGAAATAGGAATTATTGGTATAACAGAGATCTGCGGGTGTTTTGTTGTGGATGAAAAAGTTTGTTTTGAAGATGTCAGGTGAACTTGGCTGCCCTGAAATTTTGGTGTGCCTGTAGCCATGGATACTGTTGGCAAGTCAGTTGTTGACGAGCAAGTGTCAGGTTGCCTAGGAACTACTTTCATTACAACATTTTTTAGACCACTTAAGATTCCAGCTACAGGAGTTAAAGTCAGACTTGCTGGGCTTGTAACTGTTCCTGCTTGAGGGACCTTGTTGGCTTGTAATTGGTTAAGAGAAGCTAGTGCTCTCAGTGCAATGTCAGAAGTTGGTGTGTTGCTGGTTGAAGTTAACACACCATACTGTTTTCCATCAATGATAACTTGTGCTGTTGGTAAAGGTTTTACAGGAATCTGTGAGACTAAGACTGTATTTTCATCATTTTTTTGCGCTACGGGTGATGTTGAAATCCCAGGTGCTTGAGGTATTTTAGCAGCCCCTACTGTAACAAAATTTGACACCGTTAAGCTGGGTGTTGCTGAACCTTGCTGACTTGTTGTCAATGTGGTTCCCAAAGAAGTGTTTAAAATTGCACCCTCTGCATTTTCAGGTATCAGAGGAAGCTTGGAAACTAAGAGTGCACTCTTGACATGTTTTTGCACAGCAGGTGTCTGGATTCTAGAGACTTCAGGTATTTTAGTAGTCCCTCCTGTGACAAAATTTGGCATCTTTACACTGGGGGTTGCTGAAACTTGCTGACTTGTTGTCAATGTGGATGCCAAAGAAGTGTTCAAACTGACTTCATCTGCTTTTTTTGAAGTATTATTTGTACCAGTAATGGTGATATGCATAACATTCTTACTTTCTAGGTTCTTCATGAATGGGCCATCACTCCTAATGATTCGAATTCCAGAAGAACTGCTGGGATTCTGTTGGGTACTCAACCGTGAGAGATTGCAAATAATTTTATCGCTGGATGGCTGCCTCACCTGTCCAAGAGTTTCCATGATCACTTTCTGCTGAGTTGGATGTAACTGAAGAATAGGAATACCTGGCTTGGGCAAAATTTTCACCAAATTTGCCTTTTGTTCCTCTTGACTGGTTGATTCCAGGGATGGCTTGCTTTTTGCTGTGCTGCTGTCTGTCAAGAAAATATGTGGCAGGTGGGTGAATAATTTTGATTGATCTTGACCCACTTTCTGACTTTGACTTTCGCATGATGCATTTGAATTGACTGAAGGCGATGTCTCTGTGGAGGATGCCACTAAACCTAAAATATCTTTTGATGTTTCCAAAGCACCCTCTATGGTAGTTTTCTTTGGAGGAACTCTTAAGCTTTGTGGTTCTTCTCTGTTTTTCAGTGCTGGTTTGTTACTGATATTGGAAATCCATGCCACAGGAGACAGCAATGTCTTCTTTGCCCGTGGACGACCCTTGACACAAGGTTCCATTGCACCTTTAGATTCGTTACTTGCTATCACAGCTACATCTTGTTTCCTGCTCAAATTTTCTTCTGATTTTGAGACATCTTCTTCCTCTACAGTAATGTTGAGGTGCTTTAATATGGCATCAACCTTTGCAGGATCAACATTAATTGAAATTTTTCCAAACATTAGTAAATTTCTTTTCTCCTGAAGTTCTTTGTTAGCTTTTATAAGCTCATTTTTTGTGTTAATTAAATCTCTTGACTCTTTTGCTAATTCTTCCACTGTACTGATTCCTTTGCTGAGAATAGCTTGTTTGCTAAAGTACAAGTCTACATCAACAAGGTCAGTAAACACCTCCACCTTCATGTCATTGAACAGATCACCCAGGTGGTGACGCCGCTTTCTTTCTGTGGCACTCCTTGTTGCTTTAACAGTGTTTGGATCACGACCATTTTTCTGTGACATATGGGAGTGTAAGTCTTCAGAATCATCAGGTTTAATTATCTTGATCACCTCCCCTTCCTGCATTTTGGCACATTGCAAGAAAATGTCAATCTCATTTGGCCATGCTTGAATTGATGTATCAATTGTTCCATCTTTGGTCATTCCAGGGTGGTAACTGAAGTGACTGGCCTCCACGCCACTCACCACAAGAAAGTTCTTACTTGTTTCTCTCCCAACGGTTTCAATGTCAACTTCTGTAACTTCTGTTCCCTTCTCTGATTCTTCTTTTTCAACCTTTTGGATCTTATTATTCAAGAGAAAACAACCACTACCATCAATTGTGTCTGTTTCTGAGGAATTGTCACTCAAATCAGAAAAAACACTGATGGTTGTTGTTTCGTCACCAATATCAACTTCTTGGTCACTGCTGATTGGTGTTAAAACATCCTGTGAAATTTTCTCTGCCCCAGGCCCCTCTTTGGGTAGACTTAGCTCAGAAGATAAATTACTAGTCAAATTCAGTGACTGCAGAGCACCCACTGACTCAGAAGTGTTCTGTTTATTTTTCCAAAAACCACCTCTAATAGGCCATGCTATGGTTCGTGCACTCCAGGATTTTTCCATTTTTGGTTTTAACAGTGATGATGGCCCTTGAGTCTTCTTTCCCTCTTCATTATTGCTGCCTTCAAATTGTACATTTTCCACATCTTGTAATGTAAGACTATCATCATCTCCTAAGTTCTCTGTATTTTCTTTTTGGGTTCTCTCTGTATCTGGGACTTTTGATTCATGTTTGCCTCGTTTCTTTATTCTAAATTTGGTTTGACTTGTTTGATCACAATGTTCATGTTTCCTTTTTTTCTTCTTTTTCTTTCTAAGAATCAAATCAGATGATGTGCCAACCCCTTCTGATTCAACCTCATTCACCTTACCAGTAGCTGATAAGTCAGCTACAACATCTTCTACATTCTTAGTAGCCACAGATTTTGCAGAAGCTTGGTTTACGTCCTGTTGTGAATCTTCATCATCCCCTAAATCCACAGTTTCGGAGCACAAAAGCGAAATTTCGGAGAAAACGCTCAAAGACAGATCATTGTTTTCGCTTGCGTCACCAGAATCATTTGCTGGGATAGATTGAGAAAGCTCTCGATCATTTAAAAACGCGCTCGCGACTGAGGCAGTGTCGGTTTTCTCCCTTGACAATACCAACGCGTCGGTTGTCAAGGGACAAGATTTCTTGGCAACTTTTTTCTTACCGGTAGCAGCTTTTTTCTTGCTTGGTGGAGCATACAGGCCCAATTTTTCCTCAATAATTCCAGCGCTGACTTCTTTTTTCCTCTTCTGGCGCACATTTACGTTGATGGCCGTAGATGTCGTTTCGTTGCTTTCGATATGACTTTCGAGTTCATCGAGCGACGCGAAGGATAAGAACGCAAACCCACCAAGGAGGTCCAAATCGGGCTCCAGAAAAACTCTTCTAGAAGAGCTTACAGGCGATTTACCCTTCCATCCCGCTTTAGATACAAATCCAAACTTGGAATTCGTCAAATTGACGTTCAAAACTTGAGCAACAGGGCTATCTGCCGCAGCCTTCGTCTTGGACTTGCTTCCCATACCAGACACCTTCCGGAAACTTGCCACTACGCCCTGTGCAATTTATACCTAATAACCGCCAGATCGGCCTCTAAGCAAATTTAATGACTATTAAACTTGCCCTTAAACCTAACCTTGGCTCATTCTGAAGAAAATATGCTGCAAAAATCAGCCATTTCTCGGTTGTTTTTCTCGAGTTCTGAGATCGCGGCCACGTGTTTTCACCCAGAATCCTCCACCCTAATCGTCGCCATTTTTAATTCCAAATAAAGCGCTGATTGTTTTATTAGCCAATCACTTACCCTCAAAGTCACTGACCGCGTGACTGGTTGTTTCAAAACATCCAGGGACATCCTAGGAGTACACCGGTTAGGTGTGAAATTTGCTCATAATCCACAGAGATGTTGCTTAAAACCAAGAAGACTTGCACTAGAATCTGTGTTGGACTGTTTTTCTTGCTCGGTGGTATCGAATATGGTAAGAAATTACTGCATGCGTTTTTAGCTCAACTTTGTTCATTGTTTTGCAATTTTGCAAGCTTCTTGGTGTTACGTGTGTTTGACATGTTTCACCTTCTCGTGTTTGAGTCAGTCAAATAATGATGTACATGACAATAGTATTTGTAAACACGGATAATAACTTATAAATAATAATAAATAACGTGAACGCAACGATAAAGGAGTCGATTCCGTGTCTGGTTACGTCAGCCTGAATTAGTATTTTTGGAGTTATTCACGTGATGTTACTACAGAATAACGTCTGAGTATTTTTGAACGATTTAAAGCTGCGATGGTACTGATCCCAATCCTTTTCTTTAAAAGTTTACTCTTTTCTATAATAATCTCTGATGGGATCGGTGTTCCTGTCTGACTGTTTGATAGCCTTCTAATTAGTAACTCTATCCACGAATAACTCATTAACTGAATTAAAATCTCATCATGTTGATCGCTTAATAACTTTGTGTTTGTTTATGAGCTTGCTGTTGTCCATTATGTTTTCAATCCTCTTGAAATTGTAACCCTGGCTATGTTGTGTGACTTAGAGTAGTTGTACACACTTCACTTTGATGTTTTAGGGTTAAAGCCCTTTAACTCCCATGAGTGACCAAAACAGAATTTCTCCTTACAATATCAAGCAGAAAAGTGATGAGAATGAAGAAGGAAACCTTAATTTGGGGATTATTAGTTGATCCAATACCAAATTCTCCAAACTAACATTACAAGAACTGTTGTGTAGACAATAAGGCGAATTACCAATGAGATCTTGGGAGTTAAAGTAAGCTATTAAATAGGCTATTAAAATAAGCCCTTATATAGAAAATGGGAAGAAGAATAAAACTAAATCTGTTGCCCTTCAATGCTAATGTATTGACTGTAAAGTCTTTGTTTTAGCATTTTAAACCGAAATATGCTGACCAAAAGGTGTATTGAGCACCAAGAATAAAAACTTTTAATTTACTGCTGCTGTCCACGTCTCAAGAATGTTGGTGCTTAAGCTCCCAATTATCAATTCTCAACAGTGGCTGCCATATATTTCCTGAATTTTAAAAGAGCATTGAATGAGAATTTAGTGTTGGATCAAACATTGTATCTTAGTTGATTTATCATTTTCTTCTTTAAAATGTATCACTATTGGGAGGAGAAACTTCTTTTCCACCTCTCCTGGGAGTGAAAGGGTCAAGAATTATTTGTACTACTTAGGAAGAGAATGTTTATCCTTTCAGTCTGTAGGATGTTAATATTCAAGAATTAATAATTATTTGTACCACTGCAGCTGTAATTCTTCCAACTCTTTGGTTGTACCTGGAGCACAGATTTGATGCAGAGCAATGGTTTTTTGGGGTAGTGTTTGCAGCCTTCTGTTTCTCAAATCTGTTGGCCAGTCCTTTTTTTGGCTTCTGGGTTGATTATACACGAAAAACCAAATCTGCAATTCTGTTTGCAAATCTCTTTGAGATTGGAGGTTAGTTAGGGCTTAGTGACTACACTTTAATAATCATTTTTAATGTTTATTTTATTATTATTATCTGAATGATCATTGTGAGTCATCAGTGAGTTAATTTTATTTGTTTTTATGACCATGATAATCTACTGTTGTACATACCATGTACATTTTTTTATGTGGACAGTTGAATCGAAGGTGTACAATATATGTTTTTTAAAAAAAACAGGCCTTCTCTGTAGAATACCTTTGGTTTTTCTTCACCTTTAAAAAGTCAATTGAATGACTGGCTACCAGCTAGTTTGCAGTTTTACATATATCACATCATCAAATATAGTGAGCAGACTCAGTTATGTCATGTTCCATGACACAGTCTGTTGAAGCAAAAGAGGATTCCCAAAATTATCATGTTCTGAAATAATTAAGTTTGGAAACCTTCAAAAATTGAATTGAAGTTTTTGTTCATTGTATACCACATCAAATACAAAAGATAACTCCATTACTCTGTGTTCCATACCAATTTTTTTTGTGCCACTCACTATTTTAAAATATGAGGTCTTGTGTAAGGAACAGAAGAGATCCATTATAACATGGAGGTAATTTTAAAAGTATGCTTACTTATGTGAAAGGATGATCACTGGCTTGTTTTGTTAGCTCTTGAGGGATTATTTGAAACACAAGCTTGTTTTCCACTGTTGTTCCACATCTTCTAATGAAATCTGTTGTTCTTCCAGGCAATTTCTTATATTTTGTTGCTTGGTCCAAGTACTGGGTACTTGGTGCACGTCTTATTTCAGGTATATACTTCAATTTTTTAGCTCTTTGTTAGTCCCAATTTGTCCCTACTGACTGTTATACAATTCCTTGTAAATAGGACAGGGGAATTTGGTGTTATAACAATGTAACACCCTCATGCTGATAAGCTTGTCTATTCTTGATACCTGTTTGCAAAATAACATATTAGAATTGCAAGGAGAAGTTATAAGTTAATCACATTTGGGGTTAAAGGGTTACTAACTTGTGCAGGATTTATTGTTAGTAGAGAATACTACTGGAGGACTAGAATTTAGTTATCCATAGCCCATGCATCTAATGATATGGTTACTTTTAATTATAAACTATAAATTTTAATTGTAGTCTTTTAAGTCTGATGATTAGGTATTGATTGAACAGGCTGGAGTGGTTGGATAACTTCCTGCGATTTTTTACAACAGTTAATGTCAAATTCAATGTGAAAAATGCAAAATATCAAAGGAAAATTCCCTGTAGTTAAAACATAAAAGTGATCCATGATCCAGAAACCAAACAGTAAAACTATAAAATTACCATTAAGAGCTGCAAAAATTAAAGGAAAAATAATTATAATGGTAAATTTTGCAAAGCATTTCATCCAGGATTAAAGAATGGTTTATATCATTTGTAAGGTATTGGTGCAGGAGTAGGTGCTGGAATTTTTGCTCAGATTGCAAGAACAACAACCGAACAAGAGCGAACCGGGATGTTTTCCATTGCAATGGCCTTGCGACAGTTTGGTTTGTTAGTAGGTGCGTATCTTTTTGTAAATGATATTCTTAAATTTTTGCTGTCTTGCACCTATAACTTGCATTAACTCTGGGCTTGTTTTGGGTTATTTTATTGTATTTAGATGAAGTTAATCATTGTTTGGGTAACTTGAATGCAAGCTGTAATGTTACTGTTGGTGATTAATTTCCAGTTTTGCAGTTTGCTTAATGTAAGTTGTAAACTGTGTTGTGATTGTTTATAACACACGAACCATGTATGAATTATTTCAGATGTACATCACTTTCTGCATTGGACAAAATATTAGCTTTTAAATATTTGTAATGAGCTATCTCGTTTTGTTAATTTTTTTGGGGGGTTCAGTGTGCTCTGTCTTGCATTATTGTTTGATTAATCTGTCATTGAGAAAGATGAAGCACTTTTGGATTTTTGATAAACACCTTGAATTTATGTGGATATTTCTATTGAATTTCAGGACCTGGCTTCAATCTTTTCCTGCGGAAGTTAAATTTCAAAATAGGACAATTTGAAGTGGATTCATATACTGCACCTGGAGTTAGTGTTTAGGATTTAACAAATCACTTCAGACTATTTTTTTTAACTTGAATATATTGCTTATTTTTTTAAATGACAGTCGTGCTTTTGATGTAGGAAAATGTAATTTAGCGAACTAAAAGTTGACACAAGACAGTGGTGGCTATTGGTGTTATGTTAGTGATTTGCTCTTAAGTGGGTCACATTTCCTTACAAGGGCTTCCAGGGTTCTACCATTACCCTGCAAATGTCATTTTATTTGTTTGGGTTTCTTTGCATTAAATAGGCTCTGCAGTTGTTACAAGTGGCTGTAACCAAGAATTTGATATGTGTGTGAGGTTTGGCAAGCTCTACATACACTACCAACTTTCCTTTGAGACCACATGTATGGAACATGGGGTTATTCCCCCTTCCCCCCCCTTCCCCAAGAGAGAGAGAGAGAGAGAGAGAGAGAGAGACTCTTTAACATAATCCAATATCATCAGTTCAAGTCATGTGGTTTTTTCTTCTTTTGATAGATCTTCATGGCTGCATTATGGTTGCTACTAGAATTGATTATGACATTCCTCTATCATGACCTGCCAACTGTAAAGAATGATGTTGATGATCATTCAACTAATGATGAGCGACACAGATATGATAACAGTGTCCAGAATTATAGTAGTACTGAGAGAAACATAGCTAACAATTCAATAAATGTTGATGCAACGGAAAATGAGCACATTGTTTCTGGTGACATGATCAGGGATCTGTACAGCAAACACAGTTCAATCATAGACAGCAGCAGGCAAAATCTAATTAACACTGCAACTCAAGATTTTCAGAAACATGCAAGGAATGAGCCAGTAATGGATAAGTGGCACTTAGCAAAAGGTATGCACAGATAGTTATTTTACTTAATGTGATCTGTAAAATGCTATAACCCTGAAACTCCCAGTTGTGATTATCATGTAACTTCTACCGATAATATCCATATGATATCCATCAGACAGGTAGTGAGAATACTCAAACTTATCAGGTAGAAACAGTTATCTTCACTTGATCTTACACTGAATTCTCATAACTAATTTACTAGGAAATGTTTAGCAGCTGGAGGGAAGAATTAGAATCATATATTGTAAGTTAAAGGGTTATGAATTAAGGAAAGAAAGAGTTGAAATTGTCAATGAATTGAGCCAGTTTTATAACATGACATCTGGAGATTTCACAAAGTTTTTCATGTAATTCTGGTTGAGATGTTTAATGATTTCACGTGAACACAAAAAGATGCTCTAAAAAATATTCAGGACTCCAAAAAGATTGGAGTGTGAGATCTTATGCTCGTGGTTCCATGTTCTAATACCAACAGGGCTATGAAGCTGCTGATATTGGGAGTAGGCTTTTTTGCTTGGTTTCAAAATTTTAAACTGGTTAAATATTTATTATGCTCCTTTGTCTCAGATTGTTGGATATCTGAGACAAAGAAAAATTTAAAATGGAATTTTTCTTATGAAGAAAAATTTGGTTTCCTTGTGTTTACTGGGGATGTGATTGTTTTCTGGAACAAAGAGTTTGTTCAAATTCTGAGTACCATTTCCAGAAATCATACCAGCCATTGAGTTTGCACAATTTGCAATGTATAGCTGCTTTTCCAAGGCTAAGATAAATGTAATTTATATCTTTACAAATATGAGCTTGAACAATGTACATTTTTTTCTACAGATCTTGTCCGTGAAGAAGTAATTGTTATCCTGGCATCACAATTTTTGATGTTCTTTAATCAAACAGCACTAGAGGTTTGCCACACCCCATTCTTTTTTTTTTGAGTTTTTTTTTAAAGTTATAAATCCAGAGATATCATATCTTAGGAACAGAATTGACTCTGGTATTTCATTCACAGCTACATGAACTGAATGTGTTAATATTAAGACTTGGACTTGACTGACCCTCTGATCTAGACATGAAGTTATCCATTTGGAAATTTTATATAAACAGTTATGACTGAAAGAAGGGAAACATTTCAGACTTCCAAATTCACCAAATCTCGAGAGAAGAATGGCAACAATTTTCATATATTAATTGGTGACAACAATTTTTAAAACATTCTAAACCTGTGATGACCAAAGCCTTTTTTTGAAAAGTATTTAAATAACTGCTTCCCCTATTTATCAAAATGTCATTCCACTGTAATTTCTTACACACCTTATTACAGGCTATAGTCACTCCTTTATCTGAGTACCTCATGGGATGGAAGGAATTAGAGAACAGTATTGCCTATTGTTTAATAGCTTTAGAGGTAAAGTATGTTTTTTGTAAATTTGGCAAATCTTGCAGTTTGTTTTTAAGTTTGTTGTCATTAAAAGGGATTATGGCTCTCAACCATTATTGTTATTATTATTTTCATTATCATCATTATTGTCACCTTGATAGGTACTGATAAATGTGTTTGTAAATTTTTATATAAAATATATTTATTTATAAGGTCCACCTCTGTAATTTAAGATAAGTTAATGTTTTAATTTTTAAACTTATTTTTTATTCCAGTATAGTGCATTTGATTGTAGTGACATGGAATTAGCACCCTACAAATTTTAATTATTATTTAATTATCACTAATATCCGATTCCTTATGATCAGGCCATTCTAGTATTTGCTCTTGTGAGAAAGCTCAGTCGAAAGCTTGCAGACAGGTAAGGAATTGTCTTTCAATCCTTCTTTTTTCACAATATCTGATTGCCAGGGATTCACTTGAACTGTTGTTACTTAAAGTCGGAAAGGAAAGAAATTTTACGGTAAAATTCAGTCTCGTTTGTTCAGTTAGCCTCATCAGAATGTTTATGAAAATGTTTGTCATTAACTTCTCTGCTATCCTGTGTAAATATTTTTTTTGTAGGTGGCTAATGGTAATAGGTATTGCCTTTGAAGGATTTGCGCTAGTTTGGTATCTCTTCCTTTTGGCCAATGCAAAACCATGTAAGTTGTTTTACCTCATTCTTTCAACATTTAAGTTTCTTCTTGTACCTTCTTTACTGTTCAGTGCATTTCAAATCATGTTGCTCCAGGAAAGTATTGAGTATAGTTCATTTTGTCAATCTACGCCTTTTTGCTCGCCTTGCGAGAAGGAAAAAAGGGCGACTGAAGCTGCAGCGAAAGTCGAAAATTTTACAACCGGTGTTCGGCGGTTATCTTTCAGGCCGTTATGTGATAGTTTGTCAGTTTTGAAGATTTAAGGCTAAAGTTAGATGTATAAGTGCATAGCTTCTGTCATATTGTGCAAAATGCCTTTTTTTTCGTGCGACCGTTTACCAAGTTCGCCAAATGGCTACTTTGAAAAAGAGAAGCCTAGAGCTTGCCAAGGGGGGTTAATTCATTCGAACCTGTATTTGTTATGGAAACCTGATCAAATGCGAGCTGTATTCAAAGTTAGCTCCGATTTTCTCCACCATTTTTAATCGACAATTTTTTTTCTCTTATCTTTCCAGATGATTCTATAGTTCTTCCAACCATAATTGTTGGCACATTGGTCATTGTGTTTGGTTTGCCGTTTTTCTCAGTAGCAAACATTTCCCTTTATTCTAAAATTACTGATGAGAAAACCCAAGGTAAGTAATGCTCTCTCCTTAGTAAGATCAGTGAAATACTTGTTAACCTCAGTTTATTGAATAGTTTGAAGTTTCCAAATGAATCCAAGACAGCAGTAGCAAATTCGATGTCAGTTCTGGCCAATCCCGTAGAATAATTCGTCGCAAAGTAATTCACACGCAGCTTATATTCAGCGGCAGTTTCTCCTTTCAGGGAACACGTTTGATTGATGGGAACAGAAATAAAAGCATAAGCAACATTTTATCCATTTGGAACCGCAGTTTGTTTCCCTTAATGGAGGTCACTACGTCATAGTGGTGTCTCAAAGAGACGCTCGATTTCAGATACAAAATTGGTTGTTTCCTGTGTGTTGGGTACGATTTTAGTGCGCGAGCGAGGACGCATGCTACTCGTCGAGCGAGTGGACTTTGCAGGCGTCCTGTCCGATTATAGAGATGCGTGCGCTCTGATCGGTCGGAAATTGCGTCGTGAGGGAGTTAGAAAAATTCTTCCTAACGAGATGAACGACTGAATTCGTGTTGGTCATTTTTTCATGTTGTGTTTCCTTTTCACAGGTATAGCTCAAGGTATTCAGAGGTCAGTAACAGGAGTGGCCATGATCCTAGGTCCATTATGGGGAGGGGCACTGACGACGAGGCTCTTTATTATGTTGGGAGTCATGGCAGGTCTTGAAGTTATCTTAGCAGTAAGTATTTCTCCTCTGAGTAATTAATTATTATCAACTGAGTTGATAACGTAAATTGGCCATCGTTAAGAGTTTAAGAGCTGACGTTTCGAGCGTTACAGCCCTTCGTCAGATCGAATGTAATCGCCGAATCGTTCCTGCAGTGAGGTCTCTCAAGTACTATAGTTTCCTACAAAGGAGTTTTTTCTTTTTCCATAGCTACCTTTTGTTTTCTTTGATAAAAATACCCATTAGTTTTTTTGTTTTTCACACAGATTTTGATGTACTTATCTTTTCATCGCCTTAAAGAACCTTCCAAGCAACTGCCATCCCAGTACGACCAAATAGGCTCTCAAAGTGAACGACAGCCTCTACTGGGATAAAAGACCCTCTATCTATTTTGTACCAAGCCTTACTTCTCCCCTCTCCTTTTCGAGAGAGTTGAAAATAAAAACAGCAAGCCTCCGTGTTTCCTCAGTCGGGAACACTATGAGCTAGGATCGTGTGAAGTTTATAGAAAACTATTTTAGTCATAGAGTGTAGAGTTTAGAAGTTTAGAGACAACTATTTTAGTCATATCTAAATGAACCGGGAAATGGGATTTCGCCCTTTCCCCAAATTTCCTTCTGGGCCCCCATCGATGAGCTTTTTAGTTGAATTGTTTGGATAGGTCAGAATAACATGATTGTTTTTGCCGTAATTGCTCTTGATCTTTTGAACAATGGCGAGTCGTTATCAGGGAAGTTGCGGGGGACACAAAGCGTTGTACTCAGAAAATTCTTGTGTGAATTCTGTTGAATTGAATTTTAAGAAAATGTTGTCATTGAACTACGATATTGGGATGAAACTTATGAGGATAATTGGTAGATATTTATGAAGAATTCTATAGCATTGAGTAGGTATTTGTGAACGTAGATTGGATGATAGTGAACGAATCCTTGGGATTACCAATAAAAACCTCGATTAATACAGGCACAGGATATATGATATTTAATGACTTGTATCAATTTAAATTTTATTCCTATTGAGAAATGTTTACTGTACTGTATATTCTTCCATACGATGTAAAATGTGATATCAAGCACCAAACCAAGCACTATTATCAAAACCTATTATCAAAACCTGTTATCAGATATGTGATATTTATTGGTTTTTGTCGACCTTGCAACTGTTGTAAGAAATAATTTCTGTACTATATATTATGCATTTTGATGTGTTATGTCACATCAAACACTGAAGAAGTAACTTTAACCACACAAGTTATTGTCAGATTTATTTCCAATTAAGGCGTTGTGCATCTGTGTCTCAGTCTTTATCGCCCTTGGTATAATAATTTTTTTTAGCTGTGAAGATTTTAATTGTGTGGCTCAGATAGCCACACGATCCGTTCTGTTGGTAGATAAGAGGAGTAGGAACACAGAAGTGAAGAGAAAAGTCAAGTGACCGGAGTGGAAAAATCGCGAGCACGAACGACAATTTATCAGGTTCGCGTATGTTGAAAAAGTAAGATGAGCATGTCAATGATTCTCGCAAGGAACGTTTCAGGATAGTTTTACTACCTTTTCCGTTAAATCACAGTGATTAATTTGTATTTAATGGCTATTAAGTCGAACTCGTGAAGGTTTTTCGTTAGTTCCTCTGTATAAACCTTACAAGACATTAATTAGCATTTCCCCTCGAAAGTGAGTTATCACCACGTCACGTGATTGCTTCTACCCACGACCCAGAACTGAGTAATACTCTTCTTTAGTAGCTATTTACCAGTTTTTATACTCTGCATCCTAGAAGTTAAAAAATCTTCGTTTAAAATTAGATGCATGACGGAAAGGCGTTTTGCTTTTGCATCAGAAGAATGGTTAAACAACTTTTTGACAAAGCTGAACCAGACATTGCTTAAAAAAAATACAAAATCTCGTGCAGTAAAAGATTCTGAAGGTAAGCTTGTATAAAAGGTTCTTTAATTTCGCGTTGGATGCAAAACTAATCGAAGTATTTTATATCCCTGTCCTGAGTACTTACAGTCTGCCCAGAAAGTAATACTAATCGCTACGATTGGATTATTGTGCATGTCCCGTTGCTAAAGAACAACAGAACCGCGTAAGACACGTTTGATGATTGGAATGCAGTGGAGCTTGACACCGCATACATTTGTGTCAGAAAACAGAGTTGTAAGATACACAGATCGTACTCAAGTGATATATTGCAGCGTCTATCGTTGACACCATCGGTCGAAAGGACATTTCTTGAGGAAGTTTACTGTACTAGACAGCATAGGAAGTGCGAAGTGATACAGGGCACTATTTGGTTCGTTGACTGAGGCGAGGTGGACAGGTAAGATCAGTGGTTAAAAATTTTGCGTCAAAATGTAATCGAAATTACTTCGCAAATCAAAGCTTTGTTTTGCTTTGCTGTAGCATCCGATTTTAACTGCTAACATTTTACCGAAACGCACTACTGGCAGTGTTATATTGGAAATCGTTTGTCGGTTTTTCTGGTGGACTGGTTGTTTAACCACAAGCTTTCTGCAATGCTGATGCTACTGACAGCTTCATGGCTTTAACCCGACCTCTGTGTAGAGTCTTGACATAAATAATTTTGTTTACTGATAGGGAAATAGCACAATCATTCGCGACTTTTGAAGTTATTTCCTAGGCGCTAGTAGATATTATATTCTTTTTCACGCTAATGTGCGTTGTGTGTAACACCTTTTGTCACCGGCCGTCCGTTTATTACGAACCTTAGCTTGATATCTCTTTAACTCCTCTACGGAACTTCAGCTGTTTCTTCTGTCGAGTGTCGCCGGCGAAGATTATTTCATAATCCAGACTTCAGTGTTTACTTTCAATAATGTAAAACGTGCTCGTGTATATTTTCTGTTCAGAAACACGATCGAATTGTGGACATATTCATGCGCTACTTCGCGTTTGCAATTCGAAAACATCTGAAATTGAATAGATAATTGATCGTACCATCATAAACTGGAACCAAATTACAAAAACAGAGAAATTGGTGAGCTAAGATCTCTGTACTACTTTTTAGAAGGACTCAAGGTTTGAATTTTGATCGCCAACACATTTAGGAATGGAAATCTGTTGATGGAATGGTGATGTATTGTGAAATAGTACATTGTTTACTTTACTGCCGTGACAGGCTATCGCTCCTTCCATTCCCATCAGCCGGTAATACCCAAGAGCAATCTTAAGTGAAATGTTTATATGCGTAATATCAACTCTGAATTTTGATGGAGTAATCTGTGGCACTATATTTTCTTCTGCCTTTGAATTTTGGCAATAATTTTCGCGACAAATCGAAGCGGGTTCGTTGATAAACTCTGTTAATCGTAGAGGCGCTGTGTGAGTTGTTTTACAACGTCGTATTTTTTCTGCGGTTTTTATGTATATTCTTTCCATATTCTTGTCTTTTCCAGAACAAAATGGGAGGTTTATGTGTTTTACAAAACGCTCTGAAAAGAGCTAGCATTTTACCACTAGCTATAATTGAAAAATCAATTTTGAGACAGCCGATAGCGGTATGCAAATGTGGAAATTCAATGTGTTTTGATAGCTATCGTAAGCTCTCACTCTCGATGCCTAAGCATGTTGAAAACAACTTTCATTTTTCTTTCAGTCGTTGTCCTTGAGCATATACCCGTTGTGTATTAACGTTTTATGGTAATTTTAATTGTTAATTATTTATATTTTGCACCCCTTTTATGAGTGTTAATTCAATTTTTAAGTTCTGTTAGTTTTAATCACCTTTTAGTTACCCAGAAACTTTTCTTTTTTCCGACCAGTAAAACCCGGCCAGGTCGTTTCATGCACTCTTTTTATAATGTGTGTTGTAAGAAGTGTGTTGTAAGAAAAGTGTTGCCCATTAATTTGTCTGTTGTCAGTGATAGGATTGCGTACTGCAAGAACATTTCTGGCATGACATGTAAATTTAAATGATAATACCTCTTTTGCCAATTCAGAGTTACAGTTATAATCAACAGAATAATCTTTTTAGTGCTAATTTAAATGTTTGGGTTACAGTATTTTGTCATCCAATACCTGTGAGCTCTCTATTCGAGCAGTCCTCTCGTAGTTTCCATTCCCCTGCATGTCTGAGGAAAATTTTGACGAGGTAAACAAATCCTGCCATTTTGCAATGCAGATGTATGTTTCGAGTTTTCTTGACCTTTCTATTTGCAGTAGGTTCTTTTGTGAGGTTAGCTGAGATGTATAATAATTAAACATTAATGACATGATTACAAACTACAGCTAAGTGTAGCTCAGATCTATAGTGTAATTTATACTTAAAGAGCATTTTCTGTTCCTTTCCAAAAAAAGTAGAGTAGTCTTCCTATACTTCCAGTGGTTGTCAGCAGTTCAGTCGATATAATGTTAATTGAAAGCCCAAGAATATGTTCTTGTGAAATGCTTTTACAGACTGTAGTTATGTCTTTTAAGAGCAGTTTCAGGTGTTACAGTCAAACCTCAATTATCAGAATTTCCAGATTATTCAGACTTTTTCTATGGTCCCAATTTTGTCAAGAATATTTATTAGTCATGATCAAGATCCATAACTATATTATTTTAAAACTACAACATTGAAAAGCAAAGGTGTTTGTTTCACTTTCAAAAAGCAATAGGAAGCACTCGCATGCGTCATAACTAATGAGTTCAAAATAATTTGTTATGGATGGATAGACAGAACAATGTTGACAGCTATTCAGATTATGCAGCTTCGAAGATGGATGGAACTCTCAATTCTCATGCAATGTTCTTTTTTAAGACAAACTGACTTTCTTCATCATTTTAGGCCAATGTAAAAACATTTTTCATTCATTTTAGTTGTTAATACACATGTGTAGAGGTATTCACAATGGACAGTGAAGATGTAGACCATATTTTTTTAAAAGCAATTTGTAAATGTTTTGTTTCATGATTAAATTTTGCTTTCTTAATTCAATCAGTTTGTGTTTCTCATTAATATTCACATTCTCCATTATCAAGACTATTTTGTCTAGTCTCAAGGAGTCTGCATAATGGAGGTTCGACTGTAGTTAAGACCATAGGCACTATCATCTCTATTTTCTTGAAGTATTCATGTACATATTAAGATCCCAAAATGTTGAAATTTAACATAGCTAATTTTTTCTGCAGAATGTAATGAGAGAGTAAACATGGGAAGTCTCACAATGGTGGCAGCTGATCCAGGATCTCCAAGGTCTGTCACTATCTGTTAATAATCAAATGAACAAATTGCACAATTCTTAATTTTGTAAAGATGAGATATTATGGCTAGGACCATGAGATGGGTGGCTGTTCCTGTGGAGGAACACAACAAAGCTATGTACTTCTGCAAGAAGAGGAGTCTGGTTACATGTTTGGAAATTTAGAGGCTTTGAATGCTGACATGAAATTTATATATTCGTTTTTTTCCCTACTCTGTTCAGATCCCGAATTGATGTTAGAGATAGAGATGACACAGAGGTGATAAATATTAAAAACTGTCTTAGTGGACTAGGTAACATTCTTCTTGATTACTATTTTAATTTAACTTTGAATTCAACTGTAACTGATCAATTAAGTGTTTTATTGGGTCATAGAACATGCAAATGATGTATTTTCTTAATTGTTTTGAATTATTTGTTAAGGTGGGAAGGGGGGTGGCAGCTGTTAGGAAAGGGACTTTGGAAAGGAATGGTTTGAGAGGAGGTTGGAGGGGCTGTATGACATTTTGGAAAATTTCCTATGTTTTTAAGAGAGAGTGAAAATTTGTCTTGTTACAATCATTCTTGATCTTTAGTATAGCCTGAACTTCAATCATTTTTTGATGAAAAATGTATTGGGTCCTATTCCATATAGGAAGAGCCAACGAAACACGTAGAAGATGTGTTTGGAGGTGTAGTTAAAAGATATATTATAAGTTATTGGTTTTTAATTATTCTTAGGCATGAATTTGATATGTGATTTTTGGATAGTAGGGAGGTGTTACAGGGGGCTTTTGGAAGGAGTGGGTTAGGTTTGGAAAGTGTCAAAACAACTTTTACTAGGATTTCAGAAAACATAATATTTGTTTAACAGTTTTGTGAAGAGACTTTGAAAAAAAGGATTTATCTTGTTGTTCCTTATTTTGTCAAATATTGCAGAAATGATCTATGATCACTCTTGTGAGGAAAGAGTTGTGGTCTCTCTCCGCTCTTAAAATCTCCTAGCTATTCAATAGCTAGGAGGTTTTAAAAGAGGAGAGACAACACAAGCAATCTAACTTAACCTTTACACCCCGACATCAGTATGCATATTCTCCATATTATGGTACATACATTTCCTAAGGTGCAGAGAAGGAGAATTTATTCAGCAATCTAGAGCCTCAGTCTCTAGTTTGTGATCATTTCCTTGATTTTCTAAGGTGCAGAGAATGAGAATTTATTCAGCAATCTAGAGCCTCAGTCTCTAGTTTGTGATCATTTCCTTGATTTTCTAAGGTGCAGAGAATGAGAATTTATTCAGCAATCTAGAGCCTCAGTCTCTAGTTTGTGATCATTTCCTTGATTTTCTAAGGTGCAGAGAAGGAGAATTTATTCAGCAATCTAGAGCCTCAGTCTCTAGTTTGCGATCATTTCCTTTATTTTCTAAGGTGCAGAGAATGAGAATTTATTCAGCAATCTAGAGCCTCAGTCTCTAGTTTGTGATCATTTCCTTGATTTTCTAAGGTGCAGAGAATGAGAATTTATTCAGCAATCGAGAGCCTCAGTCTCTAGTTTGTGATCATTTCCTTGATTTTCTAAGGTGCAGAGAATGAGAATTTATTCAGCAATCTAGAGCCTCAGTCTCTAGTTTGTGATCATTTCCTTTATTTTCTAAGGTGCAGAGAATGAGAATTTATTCAGCAATCTAGAGCCTCAGTCTCTAGTTTGTGATCATTTCCTTGATTTTCTAAGGTGCAGAGAAGGAGAATTTATTTAGCAATCTAGAGCCTCAGTCTCTAGTTTGTGATCATTTCCTTGATTTTCTAAGGTGCAGAGAATGAGAATTTATTCAGCAATCTAGAGCCTCAGTCTCTAGTTTGTGATCATTTCCTTGATTTTCTAAGGTGCAGAGAATGAGAATTTATTCAGCAATCGAGAGCCTCAGTCTCTAGTTTGTGATCATTTCCTTTATTTTTTAAGGTGCAGAGAATGAGAATTTATTCAGTAATCTAGAGCCTCAGTCTCTAGTTTGCGATCATTTCCTTTATTTTTGTGACCTTGATGCCTGATTCAGTGGTGGTGCTTTGAGGAGAAATTAGATGCTCATCACTCTTAGGGGTCAAATGGATAAGAATCTTTTGTAATATACGGTTTTAAATTATAATTAGTATAATAACTTGTTTTTTATTTTTGTTGCAAGGTATAAAAATTGCTGGTGGGAGATCAGCCCTTGGAGCTGACTTTGGAATCTTTGTCAAGAAAGTTTTAAGTAGAGGTGCAGCTGATCTTGATGGTGAGAATAAGACTGTGATGCACAACATCATAGAAGCCTGACACTGAAAGGGCTTGAAAATTTTCTTCTTTAATGTGTGCTTACGAAAATGTCAGCTTGGTGACTACGTGGAGAATTTAGTGTTGTGAATGTTCATGTGGGAAGTTTTAGCTCAAATTTGACCTTGCAGGTTTTGTCTTTGTAACCAGTCTGTAGTATCCCTTGTCCCTAAGATCTTTGACAGAATGTTTTTATTTTTTGTCTTTATCAGGACGGTTAAGAGAAGGAGACCAACTCTTAGAAGTCAATGGGTGCAGCCTGCTTGGAGTATCAAATGACAAGTAAATTGCTAATTGATAAATAATTGTACAAAATTGTATAAGTGCCTGAGTGGAGCGCAATTTGGGCTAAAAATCATATGTGTAATTTATAATCAAAAATATTATTTCAAATCATAATTGCACAATCATAAGTTCAATTACCACTTTATTACATCTATTCTGCAATCACAAAAGTCAGTCACTCAAATAAAAAAGTTTTTAGTCTAAAAATTTTTTGTGATTTAGTACTGAGCTAGTTTGTAAAAAGTTGGAACAGTTTTCTTTCTTTTTCCTACAATTTGATTGGTTTCTTTAAAGAAACCTTGAAATCTGATTGGTTGTTGTGTTTTAATAAAGCTTTCTCATTTGGGAAAAAAAAAAGGTGTGACTAAGGGCAAAAAATGGTGTGATTCTTGAATAAATTGCACTGATGAGAGCCAATCAGATTGCAAGGATCATCAGTAATTTCAAAATTGATGTAATAGATAGATAAACAGTGTTGATGGTTTTGTTATCATTTGTCTCTGACAGTGTTGTTACAAATCAGTGCCTAATGGGGCAACAACTCAATTGGCAATGAATCTATTAATTTTTTTTCTTTTTTTTGTTATTTAGGGCAATGTCACTCCTGCGCAGTGCTGCACAGTCTAACAATGCAAAATTGCTCATTAGCAGAGATGTCCGGGCTAGGTAAAATGAGATTTCAGATTAATTATATTATAATAATTTATAATCACAGATGATGATTGCATTTATTTAGTCATCAAAGTTCCGCTCAGTTTCGCTTCTTCAAGAGAGAGTCACCTAGAAGTTATTATGAAGTTATTTGTATCATAATAGATGGCATTGATATGAAATCTCTGCAGTCTTCAGTGATCATTTTATTATCAGTAGAGGTAGTCCCTTTTTTACCTCTGCGGTGAGATATTTACAAAAGGCCTGTTTTTCACGTCACTTAATTAAGATATTAACACTGTGTCCTCCAGGCAAGAGTTTGCAAACTTGATGACAGCGTTAAATGGTGGATCCATGATATCAGATCTCACCAATGGTTCAACAGCACCTGGATTAACAAGGAGCGGCAGTTTTGGTAGTTCACGAGCCTCGACTCCCTCACCAACTATGGGTAAGTAAAGCCGGCAAAAAATGCTGCAAAATGTTCTGAGTAGCAAGACAACACCTTCATGTTGTGATTTGATTTTGTCTTGTCTGATATTGTGATTCATTATTTTCTTTTTTTCGTATGGTTTTGAATTTGGTATCAAACAATGCTTTTGTGTTAGAAAACTTATTTAGATGACAGAACTGAAGTCTTTGCTTTTGGAACACCCTTTTATGATATATCCAAAAATGTTGTCGATTAGTAAATATAGTAGCACTCTTAGTAATTTTACTGCAACCTAATTTTTACATAACTTCAAGGAGAGGCAGCTCTTATCCTCTAAAACTTGAAATTGGTTTGTGCATCCCTTAAAGCAGAGGGAAATTACATGTTACTTATTACATTAATTTTATAAAAGCAGCTCAGGTTTTAGTTCACCACCATTCAAAGCCTGGTTATTAGTAACTTAACTTTTCTTTTTTCAAAGGGAAACGTTCATGGGTTATGACTGCTGGGCGGATGTCACCTCTCATGGGTGGGAGACATGGCAGTCCTGTCTTGTCACCCACCAACTCACTGGATAGACCTTCAGCTAGTCTGCAGAGAATGTATTCCATGGACCTACCAACACTTTCAGTGGGTCCTACTGTGGTTCAACACACCCCTGGTAAGTCTGTGCCTCTGCTCTTTATCTTGGAAAATATGGTCACACTTTTTGAGAATTCTCAATTAACTAAGTTAAACAATCCTTCCTGAAGGCAACTGACTAACTTCAAGGTGAAAATTCACAATCTTTCTTTTTTCTTTTATGTTCCCTACTTCTGGATTTTTGCTGGCTTGTCACTGATTTGTGAAAAGATTTTTTTCAGTTTCTCCACAATGTGAGATAGGGTCAAGGGGGTAGGGAAAAGGGGCCCTAGGAGAGGTGGGGTCAGGAAATTAGTGGGCTAGAACTTTCAGGGAGGGGTTGGATAATACCAGCTTGCATGTCATGTAACTGGGACAGTTAGAAAACAACAGAAAAGAGGTAAAAAAATTGATAAAAGGGTTTAAAATGTGAAATTCAAGGCACATGTGAGACAATTAAAGCCCCTTTTAATTACAGCCATTATATTCCTTACCTGGAGACACCAAGGGATTGACTCAAAAGCACAATTTAAAGAACATTATTTTATCTTTTATGTAGATAATCTTTCTGGCAGGAAATCTTTTATCTGTTAGTAAAAGTAAAACGTGCTTTGTTGTATTCACAGGGGCTCAGGAACCTCCCTCTTACAACTCCAGTCTCCAAAAGCTGTCCACACCAGCAAGCAGAACACAGTACACCCGTCACCTAAATGGCAATGCCCATTCTCCTGACGAACCACCTGAGTTCAATGGAAGTGGACATCTAACTGTAGAACAGCAAAGTGTTTCATCAGAGTTCACTAATGATTCTGGTCTGCCTACTGATAGACATTCTAATAGTTCTTCTCCAACATTTGACCATCCTGGTGAACTGCAGACCATTCAGATTCAGTACTCGAACGGACTTGGGCTGTGTATTATCGGCGGAACAAACAGACCTGAGGGGCCACATATTTTTATTGATGATATTATTGAAGGAGGAGATGCCCACAAGGTACAGTTGAATGGGAGACTTTTTACTCTTTCTGTTTGATGTTCATCTTGTATTTATGTCTAACAATTTTTCTTGTTCCTATTCTGATAGTGATGATATTAGTACAAATTGTACAAAAAATATCCTTCTGTTCTGGTTCTCAATGTCTCCAGAGTTATCTTAAAAAGGAAATGCAATATTACCCTTTTGTTGGAGAAGAGAAATTATATTAGCCTTTTAATCAATAGTCAATACCTTTCACCCCCCTCCTCCCCCTCCCCTCCAAAAAAAACAAAGCAAAACAAAAAATGATATCCTGTGTATTTATTTGTTCATTAAAAGTATTTGGTGGAAATTTAAAACCAAATCTTGTCACCAAGTTGTGCATTCAATTTTCAAACATCATCTTTGTTTTCAGTTAAAATCTTTGTTGGCTTGTATGATTAAAGTTTCTTGTTTCCTATAATGCATTTATGTTAGAGAACATTGTTAAACTTTGATCTCTTCAAACAAAAATCAAATTTTTCTTTCTCTTTCTGTGATAAACAAATATTTTCTTTCTCTATTATGAGATGGATATTGTGTTCCCATTGCAGTTTTTCCGTCTTCATATTTGTCAGGCATCCATGAGTGTTACCTGTATTAGTTTTTACCTTTAATTTCATATTGAGCAAGTTTGCAAGAAGCCTCATCATAATTGAATGTTTCCGGGAAATTCTGCCCCCATTTTACAGTTTTCATTAGAGATCTAATTTTTTTTCCTCTTTTATTAATTCAAAGTCCAGTTGCAACTTGAAATTATGAATTGTCCTAAATTAACATATTTTTGTTCTGAAAACAAGAACTTTTTAAAGAACATGAGAAATGATAGATATTTGGACAACTTTTATTCTTGAGAATAAAATATAGGCTTTAAATATTGAACAGCTGTCATCTGACTCATTGAAACACAAGGATGCATATTTTTTGGTTTTAAAAATTGGCAAATTGTATAGTTTTTGTCTTTACAGTCAATTTAAAAGCTTTGGTTTTTTGGAACCTTTTGGTTAAATCTTTGAGCAGGCTCTCTGCTGGAGCTTGTCTTTGGAACAGCTGGAAGTTAAAAGTTGGCTTTAGTTGCAATGACCATTATTTATTTTGTGAAGAAACAATTCAAATTTATCATTTGAAGCTCTTTAAAGCACCAAATGGATTGTTTAATCACCCCATTGTGAAAAGACCAGCTCTTGAACTCAAAATTACAAGATTCTTTGTCTTAATTGCATGTGTAGATGATTTGCATTTTTCGGGTTTTGAATTTCATTTGAAATTTATCCATTCTGGATTCTTCTGGCCACCTGTAGTAGGTACCTGTTTTAGGGTATAAACATACATTGATGTCCAACTAAATTCAAAATGCAAGGCTTTAGAGCAATACCACATTTTTTCCACATTCAAAGCAAATGCATTTTTATTTTCCCTTACAGGATAGAAGACTGAAAAGAGGTGATAGGCTCATCTGTATAAATGGAGAAACTCTTGTTGGAATTACCCATGAGCAAGCAAAATCTCTTTTGACAAGACTCAAACTGAGGTATTAATTTTCACCAAATTTTGTTTGTCTAATTCATGACTTAATGTGTCTTGTGTTTTTCTTTTTTTTTTTTTTTTGGTGCTCTGACAGATTAAAGTATCTTTGTCAAACAGCTCAGAAGTGTAATCTAAGATAACAGTGTTTGGCTTCCTGAGGGAATATTTTTCGCACTTTCACAGTCAAACATGTTTTATAATTTTATTATTTTGTGCTGGACCAGCTCTTTTCATTGTCATAAATTTAAAAGTATATTAACCCTTTAACTCCCACAAGTGACCAAGACAGAATTTCTCCTTACTATATCTTTACAATATCAAGCAGACAAGTGATGAGAATAAAGAAAAATATAAATTAAGGGAATATAAGTTGATCCAATACCAAATTCTCCAAACAAACATCACAAGAACTGTATGGTAGACAGTAAGGAGAATTAATAATTAGATCTTTGGAGTTAGTTAAAGGGTTAAGATTGTTATAAAGTGAAAGGTTATGATGCCAGCTATATAAATATTTACAACGGAAAAGGAAAAAAAAAATTATATTATTGGAATGTTATTGGAAATGAGCTATTGGTAGGGAAATATTTTGACACTTAATAATTTTTCCCAGAAAGTATGCAAAAGACAATTCACTGAAACAATAATTTATAAATATATATAATTATGTATAACTGTGTTTTCCTTTGTTGATAGTGACACATTAACTTGAGTATTAAATTTTGTAGTATTAGACATCATAGTCTACTGAAAACCATGGTTTAAATTTGTACATTTTTTCACACCAGCAATGAGTGATAAAAGGTTTATCAAAGCTTATGGACAAAGTGCAAAATAGATAATAAATTAGGCTTGAAATTTCAATGAATGTTTTGACTGAATCATATTGCAGAAAAGACAACTGGTCTTTGTATTGCAATATAAGAGAAGGCTGTCAGTAAAATGTTTACTATTTATAAACAGAGGACAAGACACAGAAGTAACATTTATTCGAGGTGGTCATAGACCAGGAAGTCAGACACCTAACGGCTCAGCAAGTCCAGCACACAACAGTCCCAGAGGGAACTCTGAAAATGGATTTCCATCAGCACAAAATTTTCATCTGAACCTCAGTGGGTTAGACAACTCAAGCTCTCCACCTTCATCAAGCAGATCATCCAGAGCAAGTGAACCTGATTTAAGTAACACAGATGTTTTTATGAAAGAACTGTTGGTAGAGGGTTTAAACCAATCAGCAAGGAGTGATAGTAGGGAAAGTAGCTTAAGTGTCGAAACTTTCCAAGGAAGTCCGCAATCGCAGGTATCACCTCCTGCATTATCAGATTCCCAACCAGCTGTTATGCAACCAACTTCGCATCCAATACAGCCTGTGGGAGGTGTTAGGAACCATTCAGTGATGCCTAATTCTCACCCACAGCTAGCTAATGGTTTTTACCCAGCACCAAGTGCAGTCCCACAGCGATTGTTTGGTAGTTTTCAGCCAGCTATGTCATCTACACCAACAACAGTTGATAATGTACCTAATGGATTTCCTGGGAATGTGCAGCAAGCTCCATGGAATTCTTCTCCTCCCTATGCAAATGGAGTTCTTGGGAGCCAACCCCAGCTTAATCAAACATCTATTCCAGTTTCTGGAAATGGTAAGTTTTTGTTAATAATTTTAATATTTGCCATCACATCCTGTAAATGCATCCAGTTTTTAATACTCACCCTTTAAAACCAATGAAAATATCACAATGTTTATTTAACATAAAGAAAAGAATTAGTTAATGCAGAGGATATGCTCAATACATTTTATCATAGCACTCAAACTCACAAATTATGTGTATGAAATTTGTATCATTCATTCAGAAAATGCACTTTGATCTAGAACAGTCTTGTCTCTATGTTTATTTTATTCACAAATTTTGTTTGCCTATCTTACTAAACTTCAACATCTAACTTTTCTTTTTGTCAGTAATGTTTGTTTTAGTTTTTTTGGCAGTGAAAAACATAAATAACCATTATGCTTTTTTGAGATATAATTTTTTAGATAGAAGTGTCAAAGGTGTAACTGTTTTGTCAAAGTGAGTGATTTGATTCAAAACGATGATTATAAAATCATATAAATTATTTATTAGGGACTCATTTTTAAGTGATACAATTTTCTTGAATAACAAAATTAGTGTGAAGACTAATTTCAGTATTTGTGATATTATTGGCCAGTTGCTTTATTCAATATTTTTGATGAATATTTCTCTGAGGATGCGAGAAATTACAAATTTTTCTTCTGGTGCTAAATAGCCCAAGCCTGTAAATTTTATTTTGGCCAAACTCGTCTTTATTCTTATCATGTCTGTTGGAATTGTGGATTCTTTGCTGCAACCTTGAGATGGAAATTTATATTTAATCACAAGGTATCGGTATTTAAACTAATCAAACAATATACAAGCGTAGTTATAAGTTTTTTTTCGTCAGAGAAACCTTTTAGGCGAGTTTTCTCAGCATTTAAACTTCATTATAGGTTGTGAGTGAAACTTCAGTGTCATTAGCGTAAGAAATTGGCAATTATCATTGATATAACCATGGTGTCATATTCATTACCTCAAGTGTTACAAGCCATGAATATTCACATTAATCAATTTTAAAGAAAATGTTTCAACAGGTAAATACAATGAAATAATAAATTGTATAGAAAGTAAATATGAAAGCTTTAGCCAGTACATTTCATGTCATCCACGTTTCTTACATGGTTTTTTTTTTCATTTCGTGTACATTCAACCCGGCCATTGTGTCGTCTGCCATGATTTTCACAAAATAAAATTCACAACTTTGCTCATTGTGACATACATTTGAATTCGAGTATTGGTGCCTATAAACAACTTTTTATTTATTTCATTTAAAGTGGCTTACAGGTTTAGTGTAAAGCAAGTTTGACTAATGCACTCAATGATGCGAGAGGCGAAAATTCCAAGGTGTTTTTTGTTCGGAGTAGAATTTATAGATTGGTTTAGTTTGGTACAGAGCTCTGCTAATCGCTAGAGGGTCTTATTGAGCTGATGGCTCTTGCTACCAACGGGCTAAATTTTAGCCATTTCACGACCGTTGCGATTAAAAGAAACAGTTATTACGGCTCACTTTTTTACGACTAACAGTTGAAAATTTGTTAATTTTTACGCCTAACGGCTATCAGTTTGCCCCATTGAGACCCTCCTGCAAGTTAGTGTTTCACAACGGTAGCTTCGTCCCCAGGGCGCTGTTTCCTCGGAGGCAAAAGCGTCTGGAAACGAGTTTGACACCAGGGATAGTTAGTGTAGAAACATTTTATTGAATAGGCAAAACTTCCTGTAACTTATACTGTGTTCTTTACTAACAGGAGCAGGGCCTACCGCTGTCATACAACCTCAACAACTACCACTTAGTTCACTCCACATCAGCCCCGTACAGACAGCATTTGAACCCTCGTCAGTCCCTTTCTACTTACAACAAGATCTGGAAGCCCTCCAGCGAGTTGCACAACAGTACGCTTCACCTCCTTCAGGTCAGCAGTCCAGTCCAAGGCCTGTGAATGAACAGCAGTCGCTCCTGACCACAACAGCTGCGGCTGGGAGCATAAGGGCCAGGCGACATGGGCGCGGCAGCCGGCGACTGTCACTGGACCCTCATACCAAGTTAAGGGTGGAAAAATTGGAAGTGGTAAGTTCACACCCTGCGGTGTAAAATTTACATCGTTGTTGCCTTTTATTTATTAAGTATAACTGTATTAATAAATTGCCTCAGAGAAATAGATTCCCTATTTCCTTCTATCCAAACCCTTACACCTTACGGTAAAATCTTTCGGTAATGACGTAATAGCTTTTATAGAAGTTAAAAAAAAAAATTAAAAAAAAAACAGAGTTTAACTCATGTCTTTTTGTTTACAAGCTAAATGTGAAAACAAACGGTTTGAATGTTAACAGCTTTCCAGGATTTCGAAATCTTTCATGTAAAATATTACAATTTTATTGATTGAAAAATATACGATCAAAAACTATGCATAATTTTTACCTTCCTTTCTTTCATGTTTTCCTTTGAAGAGAGATCGTAATGAAGGTACAACGTTTCTTAAAATACGGATAAAGTTTTTTTCCGGTTTCTTATATCCTTCTTGAGTCAGCTGAATAAACATGCTTTGTTAAAGTCGATTCATCTGTTTGTTTAAAAATTGGTGGATTTAAAATACTCCAAAGTTTGCATGATAAATGTATCTGCTGTTATTATGATATTTATGTTTCTTTTTTACTTTTGAATTTAGGCTTTGAGGTATTTAGGATTCTCTCCAACTGAAGACCAACAGCGTGAATTGAGGCAAAGATTACCGGCAGATCAACACGGCTTTGTGTCCTATGGAGGTGAGATTCGAGAAAGGGAAATTTGCATTGGTTAAAGCAGCTTTGTGTAAACTATTTGCGAGTCTACATATATTGAGGCAACGAAGGATATATTCGTTAACTTTTTCATCGAAGTTTTTTAGTAAAATTTATCAAGCGTAATGAAAGGTAAACGTTTCGGGTAAATTTCATTTGGTAGTTTTCCCTTGCTCTTCTGGATGTGAATAGTTGTCTTTTTGTTTGGAGTGTCCTTGTTTGAAAACCAGCTGATTTTTATGTACGTGAAAACTTTCCGGCAAAGAAAGATTTTAGGTGTACAGTAGTTTTTCATATGATCAAGAAACGCTTTCACAGTTTGTCATAACTTGATAAGATTAAAGCACCAGTGATGCTCCATTTCACCTCATTTCCCCTCCAGTCCCACCGTCTCTATTTTGCTGCTAGCTTCAGTCAAATGTATTATTATTTATGTACCATTTCAGATTTCGTGAACGCAGCCAGACAGGTGTTGGCCTTTCAGTTAAATGATCATTCTCTGAGTACTTCAGCAGTGCAATTCGCAGTACAAGATGTTAATGCAGCAACTGCAACGACCGAAATGGAATCATACGAAAAGGTTTTTAGGAAATAATTTCACATTTTGAGAATTTTTTTATCAATTTTCGACGACAGGTCTGTAGTTCTTACTCGATCTCATAATTTTTGGCAGTCTCTGAAGAACTGATATTTTCGCTTTGCTTCCTTAATTTTAAAGGAACTGTAACCCATTTGGCCTCATATTTGATGTGACTGTTTTACCTAAAGGGGATTTACGTCCCATAATTGATTGAAATTTGGTAGAATTTTGAAATCGAAAGAAACAACATGACAATTCAGACTTTATAAAAGGCTGCGCCAGGTCTCTTTACAAGGAAACTCAAATAATTACAGGAGCATGAACTGTAGAAAAGATAAATTTATATTTTTGTTGTTGCCTCGTGCGGTTTAATTTCTTTCAATCACGAAAGCTATTCTTCGAGAGTTTAGGGGGGTCTTGCTAAACTGAAACGGTGACTTTTTTACTCACGTTTTCCTACGTTTGAGAGCAGCTAGGTTTGCTTACCTTGAGTTCTCAATATCTCTTTGTGATATTTGTCCTTATTTTGATTGGCCGTTGGGATTTGGTTTTCTCTTTACGACGGTCCCTTCCAAACCAGGAATGCATGACACTGAAAGCAAGCCTTCTCCGAATTCTTCTCGTGGAATCGCCGCTTTTGTAAAAGTGATTGTAGCCTTTTTAGACACCTCACAATGTTTAATGTTCGCTAATTCGTCTTTCCGCAGATGCAGCAACGATCACAGCTTGCTTCATTAGAAGCAAAGGCGAAGCAGAATGCTGAAGATGCTCAGCGGATACGACGAGAAAGAGACGAAGCGTTACGTGAGGTGCAACATCTAAAGAAATTATTAAAGAAGAAGGAGGAAGATTGTCTGACGGCTGAGGAGGAACTCATGAAAGCACGAAGGGTAAGAATGAATTACTTCATGTAAGAAATTTTACCAGCGTGCGACAAAGAAATATTCCGAGTCCCCAATTGGGATTTGAACTCCAGTTCCAATTTTTTTGCGGTGGAATCGAGCGGCAGAGGTTTCGTGGGCCAAACGATACAGCACCAAACCTTCCTAGGATCACCAGTGTCTAACACATCGTGCTTCGAGATAGAACATGATTTTCAAGCTAAATTCTGAATTTTGAATTCTGCACTCGATTTAAGAGATGTATACAATTAAGTCTATGGCCTAATTGCAAGTTATATTTTGAGTTAAGGATCACATGACAAAGGTTGTAGGCTTTGTCGTAGAGTTCTATTCGTCATGTTTCACTTGTACTGAATGTTGCAAGCCATGGTCCGGAAAGTTATGACACAGTGTTTTCTTGAAACAGGATGCGCAAGGTCTGTTAGAAGAAAGTAGATCGCTCGAGAAGAAAGTTTATCTGGCATCTGAAGCCCAAAAAGCCGCTAAGGATGTAGAACAAGACTATGCGGAGGTAAGGGTTGTAATAGCTTCATAATTGTTTCACCCTCATCCCCTCCTCCCTGCCCTCCTTCTCTTTTCCCCCCCCCCCCCTTAGGGCGAAGATTAAGCAGTAAATTTGTCATCTGACTTTTCAACGATTCGAATAGCTTCTTTCATCCATGAGTTAGCGTGCTGAGTAAAAGGTCATTCATAGCGTTTCGGCACGAGTGTTTCTTCGCCTGCGGGAAAGTATGAGGCGTGGAGCGATGCGAACTTGCGAGAGGTCTTCAGGGGGTCAGGCACTCATTATTAGTGCCAGGCTCCCAGCAAACCTCTCCCGGCAAAACTTTCCCTGATTCGTTTCCCGGGGCCGTAGCCAGACTTCAAAACAAGACCAGGCAAGTTTCGAGCGCCGAAGGTGCGAGCCGCTAGGGGAGTCTGGGGGCATGCCCCCCCAGTAATTTTTGAAATCTAGAGGATTAGAAATGCTCTTTTAACCAATACAATTTTTTCTAGGGATTATTTTCTCAATTAAACGTTTCTTCAAAAAAAAAAAAAAAAAAAAGCCAAAATCAAGACGAGGCAATTGCCTCGTCTTGCCTCATGCTAGCTACGACCCTATTTCCAATCTTCCCACAGGTGGAGAAGTGCACGTCCCGGAACTCTAATAATGAGGGGGCCTGTATTCAGGCTAGCTTAGTGCTGTTTTCAAGTAACGCCGACTTAGGATGCCGTACGCTAACAAATCACTTCAGATCCCTAAAATAGTGACCAATAATCAGATCATGTGCCTGTGACTGTTAGTTGATCCGCGCTTCCTGATTGGATTATTTTGTGCTCTCTGTTACGGTTTTGAATAGTCACGATCTTTTTATTGCAGGTAAGATGGATTTAAAACTAAAATGTTCCTTTCCTTACAGGTAGTAAGACTTCTAGAGAAAGAACTGGATACATACAAAGCGAAACAGGCGGAACCAAAACCTGATGCGGTGAGCAAGCCCATATGCAAATAGGTTGCTCGATTTTCATAACTTGTACACTCGGATTTGAGTTCATATTGTCAGAGGGTGTTTATCACAAGACGATTTTTTTTGTATTGTAGAAAGAACTCCAAGAGTTACAGAAGAGACTGGTTGTTCTCGGCTGCCAACTTCGGAAAGCCGAAGTTGGTAAACGAACTTACGAAGTAGCCACGGATAAGCTGATTCACTTTGCTGAGGTACAAAGGGGTGTTTTTTGTTTTTTTGTTTGGTTCTTTTTTTTTTTTTTTTCCAACAAGTGTGTTGTTAATGAAAAAATTAAGGGAACTTAACTGTCTTCTTTTTTGCGTTCATGGAGGAGTTGGTAATTGCCTTTCGTTCCGACTTCATAACGTTTCCTAGTGGTAGTTATAGCCTCAAGGTTTGGCATGAAAAATAACTTTATGGTCGATTGATTGACTGGTTGATCGATTTTTTGTTTCAACGATGGAAAGATTCATTGATCGAACGATTGATCGCGATCAATCGATCGGTTGATTCGTGTTTAATTGATTGATTGATTGATTCGTTTCGATGGCTCACTGACACTTTGTGTTTCTGGTATTTGTTTGTTTCAGTTGGTCCATGAAACTCTGTCAGAGGGAGGCTCAGGAGCGTAAGTTATTATTAGCGAAGCATTCATGATACAAAAATTGCCTTAGAACGAGCAATGCTTCGGGCTCAAACCTATTTAACTGCGAAGGGATAAAGTGTTTGGCCCGAGACATCTGAAAACATTGCACGCTTTAAGGCTCTTTTTATTCGTTTCAAACCGATATTTTTCTAATCTGCTAGTATGTAAGAGCAGCGCACGGAAATATCTCTGCTTGTCCTTCTAATTTGCGTGTTTTATTGAATTTAGCTTGGGAGTAGGCCTTCATTACTTGCGCTGCCGAACGTGCGTTTCTATACCCCTGGAAAAATTTGCGACGAGTCACTGGAGTCAGGAAGAGGTTTGATGGGGGTCTGATACTAGACCTCTTGTACGCCTCTAGCCAACACGCGCTGCTCAAGGCGTTATATTTTCTAAGAAACATTCGTGCGAAAGCGCTAATAAGCTGGTTATATCGAATTGTTTCAATCTTCAAGTGTGATCATCTGGTTAGCCTATAAAAGGACTTCTGTCTGTTTCTGTGAACGGCGCAACTGACTTGACACTGAATGTGACCCCGCGTATCTTATTTCCAGGCTCCAACAGCGTGGTAAAGGCGAGTCAGTTCGTCGTGACGGCGGAGCCAATCCTAAACCGCCATCTTACATGTCCCGTCATTCCAAGTACACGCCGGCTTCCCTGGCAAAAGAAGCTCGCGAAACTGTTAAGTCAGTCAAATCACTTATAGAGGAAGAACGTAAGTTTACCCTTTCTGCCTTGTCAGCTTATTTTTAATCCGCATTATTTGCCATTGCTTTTCTCTTTAAACAATCCCCTTTGGGTTGAGATTTGTTTGGTTTAAGGAAAGAAAAGGTGACTTTGTTAAGGTTTGGCAAGATAGCAAACAGAATTCATCACCGAACGAATGCTTGCATTTTTAAAGTTGTTTTACTGAGTCATAAAATTTCTGGAGTGTTATAATTTTAAGGCCCAATTTTGACCTATACACACCATCATACCACAAACCGCTCCCATTTCAGCTGAGGATTAGTTCCAAGTTATTCTGAGGGTTGAATTTGCTTTTTTTATCTATTTTTACAGCCCTTCCGTTTGGATGGGAGGAGGCCTTCACAACAGATGGTGTCAGATATTATATCAAGTAAGTAGTTATGAAACAGACAGTAGCTTTTCTTCAACCTCAGCCTCAACCAACAGCATTTAACGGTTTTGCTGTAATTCCTTTTTTGGACTAGACTGTGTGTGGTTTATAACCAAGCCTTGTAGGAATTTCAAGATTTAATGCCCATAGATAACCTTCAGTGATAGAAAACAAGCTTTTCCGCTGGCAAGCGGACGGAGATAATAAAAAACTTTTCAGTGCCATTAATCGATAGATCGGTACAAAATTATATCTAAACCCTGTCATGTCAATATCTTTGGTAATGTCCAGTGAGGGTCTGATTCGCACAGGCGACATAATAGTTTAAAAGCGATTTCATCCCCCGCGTCCATGTTTTACGTTAGCTGCCTAGACAAGAAAGTCAAAGCGTAATGTCAAAACAAAAGCAATGTTGCTACTTTACGAAAATGTTAGTTATTATTTGCAACCCACACAACTACCATCCGATCGATTGTAGCGTTAGCTCTTCGTCCGACAATTCGTTCTGACGAAGGGCTAACGCTCGAAACGTCAGCTTTGAACTGTTAACGGTGGCCAATTTACGTTATCAATTCAGTTGATAATACCAAATTACCCTGTTATACTCTCCCAACGACACAGCACCACAGCTTCTTTAGAAACTTATCCCCTTTACCTTCCGATCGAGGCAGGTTATTAGATTTTATTAGCGAGGTAAGCTTAAAAAAATGGAAATAAATAACTAAAAGACTGAGAAGATTGGAATAGATCTTAAGATACATAAAACTTTGGTGTTTTTTGGGTTTTTTTTTTTCAGGGCAGTCACTGACTCTCTGTCTTAATTTCCTTTTGTCTTATAGTCACGTGACACAGCAAACGTCTTGGCTCCATCCTGTCAGTCAAGTTCAACATTTGCCGCCTATTGCAGAAAACGAAGACAACGTCAGAGAATCGCAAACGTGACGTCAGTGCACCGCACACGCGTCACGTGATCCCCATCCAAGAGCTTGTGACAGTAGTGGTGTAAACTTCAGAAGAGCGTTATTAATTGTAAGGCAAATGTAAACCAAAGAATCGATAACAGCCGATCATGGCCATTGTGAAGAAACACGTGAAAACAAGATGTGAGGTCGGCGCCGAGCCAAGGAAATCATCTGCTTTGTTTAGTCATACGTATAAATAATCGCGTAGGTGGCTGTAGCGTTCACAAAATCTTTCTAAAATTTGGAAAAGCTTTAGTCTGTAAAGAAAGTTGAACATAAAAGTAGTTTATTATCCGTGGCTAATTTATACTGTTGAAATGTTGAATGCTGCTGTTGAAGCTGAACTAACACATTTCCTATATGAGAGAGAAATTTAATCTATATTGCAAACGGAAAAAGGAAAAAATGATAAGATTTTATCATCCATACGATGCACAGAAAAAATGAATTGAAACGATTACAAGCAAACTGAAATGTATGACTGTTTTTTTTTTTTTTTTTATTTTTTATCAAGCTTACAGGAGCATTTTGCCTTATATTGATTGTTTTGCTTATTTATTATACCTCCCTCTTTCTGTTTTTGGTGTAGATATTGCAAAAACTTGTTTGTTTGAGAATGGTGTTTTACAATCTTTTCACTCCCAATATCTCTCATGGATTTTCCTTACTCTCTGTTTTTCTTTTCTTTTCCATACGTTCTAGTTGTGTGAATTTCTAGTAAAATAAAGTAGTATCTTCTAGCTGATATTTCTCTTTAGTCTCATTGCTCTTCTCTCATTGCTTGAAAATGAATCATTGCCTTAGGAGAACTAAGTTATTTGTCACCCTTGTCAGTGAAAGGGTTTTTAACAAACTAGAACAGTGTGGTTCTTTCTAGCCTGGCTTTTAAATAAGGATATTTCTGTATGGGAGTATTAATTATGTAAATAGTAGTCTAAAATATGATTGCCTTAAATCTGACAAAATCTATCAACTAATCTTATTATGGAATTGTTAATCGTCATTAAATATTATAGGTTTGATATGGGAAGTTTTTCCATTTTTCCTCCATCTTGTTCAACCGGTATATTTTTATAAAATGAGTGCAGTGGCCTCAGAGAGTATTTCTGACTGCTAAAGCATGGTAGTTGGAACACATCATGTGATCACATCTTTGGCATCTATATAGTGTGATAGAGACCAGTACATTTGGTCATCAATAAAATATAGTATAACTTTTACACTGTCTTTTCATTCTTAGTGGGGTAGGGGGTTAGAAATGCGAACAAGAGGAGTCAGAAAGGCTTTCCTTTCCTTTTTTGTCCTTCTTCTGTATCTTGCCTACTAGTTTGTTACAGGACACTTCATTTTGCACAGTTTATTCTAAAAATTGGCCAATGAGGGGCAAATGGGCCCCTTTCAGAATATTAGGGGGGGCCTATTTCAAGAGATAGGGTTCAAGAAAGGGGTTCCCTTAAAGGTAATTGAACTTATTGGTACAGAAAAGAAAGGCAGTCGAGACAGTAAGAGGCCCTAAGAGTTATAAGTAGGTGTATAGAGTTGCTGTCAAATCAGTGTTGTTGTCAGTGATGTTTTTGAATACTCTATTTCCAAAAAAAAAAAATGGTACTTATCCTTGGGTCTATTTTTTATTTTTATTTTTTGCCCCATTTGACCCAGAAGCACAAATTTTAAGCAGCATTTTTTTTCAATTTGTAGAAATCCTGCAAAGCTGTGCCCTTGAATAAACCCTGTTTTGTTAGCCTGGGGCACTAATTTTGCAATTTATTGACACAGATGATTTGATTTATTCTTCACACTGTTCTTTATACATTTCCTAAGGTACTGTTCCTGTAGAAACCTTTTGAGAAAATAGAGTGAAACAAATAGAAAAGGACATGAATTAGGGGGTAAGTGGGTAACTCTAAATACAAAGTGAAAAATTTAATAATAAAAAATATATAATTTGTATCAGACAAATGATAAATTGATTAAATTTACTAATTTGATATTTTATGGGAACCATGTGCTATCAACAATATTTTCTTTCCATATTAATATGGTGAAAATTTTGGAAAGGGCCTGGTGAAAAAAACAGAGCGAGGGATCTTCCAACATTTTTCCAGAATTCAATACATGACACTACTGGTGCCACTAAAATTATACCACAAGATAACCAACCAGCTTGCTGTGAAAAGCAATATACCTCTTAGTCCTTAATCATCCACTCACTACCCTCCAGTTTTTTTCTCTCTTTAGTCACTTATCTCTGTTGAATGAAGGTCTGGAACAGGCTAAGTAAAAAGTTGATTAAATGTTTTGAGGTAAGGTTATAAACATTGCTGCCAGGTTTTACTACAGAGTCCAACAAGCTAGGCACGCTGTCATTGCATCAAGTCAAACAAAACTCAAGGCTGAAGTGTACTAACAGATTTACAACCCCCTGGATTGATTACAAGCTCTTGTTCTGGAAATAAGCCTGCCCTCACCAGAAGTTGCTTCTTGGGTTTTTTTGAAAACCAGACTTCAGAGAATGGCAGAAATCTAGCCCCAAAAACCCCTACTTATAGTCCCCAATGAGTGACCATCAATACATGCATTATTTAAAAAAAAGTAATTAAATATTTGGGATTAAAAGTAAGCTTAATCTACAAACAATGTCTCTCGTTATTTAAGTATAGATGGTTATGTTTTAAAAACCAATTCCAGAAGTGTAAAGCAAAACCGAAGCAATTCTTCAGAATTTGCACACTTTTTGAGAGATAGCTCAGTTGTGTTGTCAACCCTTTTACTCCTGTGAGTGACCAAGACAGACTTTCTCCTTACCTATATCTATACAATATCATGCAGACAAGTGATGAGAATAAAGAAAAATATCAATTACCAGATTATTAACTGATCCAATACCAAATTCTCACAACTAACATAGTGAGAATCCTTTGGCAGACAGTAAAGAGATCTCAGGAGTTCAAGGGTCAACAAATAGATACTGGGCTGCTGTGCGTCAGTTCAGTGATAGATCATAGTTGATATTCAAAATTTAAGAACAGAAGAGGGGCACACAAGGTGCAGCTGAGTGCGTCACTAATGTTCTTCTCACTATATACTGTCAATTTTGTCAACAAATAAGCATGAAGGAAATAAATACCTAGAAAGGATAAAACGAAGTTCATAATTCGATTGAGGGGTGCTATAATAAAAAATGTACTTTCGTTTCGTTGACTTTTCTATAATTTATAGGTGGTTATGGAACCATTTGGAAGATATTGTGTTACAGGCCGCTCGTAATATTTGTTAAGAAAGCTCCTCAGAAACATGCTATGTGAAAATACCAAAATGTTTGTTTCATTGCGACTTCGAAGGAAAGCATGAAAACGTTTCAGTCTTTGCTGAAAATAGTCATCTGTTTCCCCCATTAGAAAGGTTCCGTTGTTCAACAGCCACTCATAGCATTTTCTCTGATCTGTCAGCTGATCTCTCAAATTTTCGTCTACGTACCACCATACGTTCGGAGGCAGCTCGCTAAAATCCAGCGTTGGATACATTCTCTCGAGGCTGTCTCTGGTATTTCCTATGTCGCATAAAGATTCTCCTCTTTCCCCGCACCAATGCGAAACAACAACATTCTGACTACCATAAGATCCAAGACATGTCTGAATGGCTCGCGTAAACGGAGAGGTTATAGCGATCTCGGCGTTCAAAGCCTTTACTTTCGGCTGTAAGGTGGTAACTTGTTCTTCACCAAGAGCACTCAACGGACAGTCTAGGTAAGCTTCAGAGTGCAGATCTTTGCGAGGAATTTTGAAAACATTCTGTGCTTCGTTCCATGTAGATTGACAGTGACGGACGAAATGCACGGTCTTTTCATCGTTGGGCATTGTAGCTAGAATTTTCAAGCGTATTTTTAAGTGATAACCCTTGGAGCAATAGCAAGAACAATTGGTAACCTCGCGATCGCCTTCTTCGAAAGACGAGGCCTGGGCCTAGTTGACCTTTCCATTTGCCCGAGTAATAACGTATCTGCCTCTTCTTTCAGTCTCTTCAAAGAAACACGACTATTCATATTTTTTCATTTGAATCCGCTTCCCAACCTCTCTATCTCTCGCATTCTCCCGTGCCATACTCCGAAACTCCCCTATTCTGCGATTTTTTGCCAGTATAATTGGTATTCACTAGACGATTGCACTGATGCGAAACGAACATCGACTTCCCCAACTGTTTTCCTCTCTCGCAAGATCGAAAAGTGATGATGAAAACACAGGCTAACTTGATTGGCTAATGGTATAGATTTTCCGTCTCACCCACCGGTATATCTTCTTAAGTGTCTCTACACACTAAAAGCATTTTTAAGCTTCCTTATTCCGCTTTCAAAAGTGCAATCAGTTTGCACCTTGAAGAACTTTGCGAGTGGAAATACTACTCCCTGCTATGGATTATGGCCATAACATCGTCCTTACACAGGCAGACATGGCATAACTCGAGAGCAAACCCCTTCGCGTGTAACGGGCTTAAAGATCGAGAAGAAGGGAAACCCCGCCCCTCGAACCCTCTTCCTTATTGACCGAGTCCACTTCGTTACGAGACATGGACAAGAGATACAGTAAAAGAGATTTTTAATATATTTCTTTCTTTTTCTTACATATTCGCGATATAATCAGAAGCGCTTAATTATTGCACAAGTCAAGTTTGATTCTCAGCAGGGCTAGCGAGCTTAGGTAGTCTAATAATGTAGTATTATTATTTAATGACCTCATCACATCTGGCCAAATATGGTCCATGAATTGACTGATTTTTTTGCCAAATTAAGCTTGAATTATTCACACATTTTCGAACAGTCCTACAAAGTCAAGGAACCAGCGACTACCAACCATAACCTTTGACCTATTACGTGACTTTATTGAAGTAACACCAAGAGTGTCACGCAAGGAACTCTCCACTGATTACTTGAAGAAGCCAGCTCCCCGTTATAATCAGAAAAATAACGAACACGAATTCAAAGGTGGATTTGCAAATTTGATTTCAATCAGACAAATAGAGTAAAAATAAAATTGAAACATTTTCCAAGACTTTCAAAATCCTTAAGGTCTTGTTTATCATAATTCAATCCTAATCCTAAGCTTAGAGCAACTGCGTTCTAAAAGACTAGACTTGCTAGGGGTGGCACACGATGTATCAATGTCACGTAACGAATAATCACGTGACGGATAGAAGGATGAAGTTTTTTACTTAAAAATCACGCCATATCGTCGTCAAGAACAGAAACTATAGAAAAGTGCGAGAACAGCATGTTAAATTCAGAGGCTGTAACCGATTGCATAAAATTTCACCTCAATTCAGCAAATATTAAAATTAGAAAAAAAACCTCTCTTCTAGCAGAAAATTCAGACACATTGCAACACCCCTAAGCTTACATCTATTTGTTTTAAAAATCATTTTTCATTAAAATTCAATTTACAAAAAAAAATAAAGGGGAGAGAGAGAGAGAGAGAGACATGATTGACAACCAATCCACAGCGAATAACCCTGCACGTGTGAATAATGTCTTCACTTTCATGATGAAAATTAAGGCAGATGTTCCTGAGTCCTACAGAACACTGCGGGAGTTTCAGCATTCTTACTGTCGATAACCTTGTCTAGACTTAAACAAAAAAATCAGTTGACCAGCAACGTAAAAAATGATTAATAAAAATAGTGAGAAGATTCGCAAATCGTTTTCTTAACAATACGCTGTCTAAAAAATTAACCCATCGCGATTTCGGCGTTCCAGCAATAACAATTCTCATGGTTTCTAAGCTCGTTTGTTTCTCCTTAGGAGAAAGGAAGATTTCACCGATCTCACTTCGTTCACGTGGGATCAACTCCATAACCGATCAGATCACGCTGCACACGTGCCTCTTCATGCTACAAACACATGCATATCCACTTCCGTGTTGAAAACTGACGAAACATTTTCCACGCCTTCCGTCTGTCTGGCTACTCATCATGTCTTAGAACTCTTCATAGCTACATCATTTTAACGAATATCTTTTCCGTTTCAGTTAGCATTAAAGTAGGTATTGATAACTACGTTTAATGCCGAATACGTCTTTTTGGAAGGAATTCTATCTCCTTGATCACCAATTAAAATATCCTAAATCTCTGATATATTAAAAAGTCAGCTACGTGATAGTTTCAACGTAATTCTCAGGAACAAGACCTGTCCTTCCGTTCAGCGTACCTTCAAGCCAGCCAGGTTCTTTCGAAGGGCGCACTATTGAAAAATAAAATTAAGGAGTTATGAAGAAAAATTACCATGACAACCCAGTCAAAGACCCCATCCATATGATCACACCCCCCCCCCCCCCAAAAAAAAAAAGAAAAAAAGAAGTTGTTCGATAAATGAAACATTATTCGCCCAACAATCAGGACACAGAGCACATAGAAATTGTTACAGGAAAACCTTGTAGTGATAACCCTTTTGAACTACACCAGAGAAGTCTGACCTTTCCCTCTACAGTTAACGTTAGAGGTTTCATATTTCTTGTAATAAACTGCAAAATATACCTTTTGTGTGACTCGAAACGTTATTAATATCACTTATTAGCCTCACCAATTACAAGCCCCGCCCCGCCCCCGGTGACTTAAGCCCTGGAGAAACCCCAACATTGCAGGAGCCCAGTCTTTATTTGGAATTTTATGGCGGTCTAAATCAAGCTTTCGAGCGAAATCAGCAACGCGTAGATAGGACTACCAAAAATGCAGGTTGTTTTGAGGTCCAATTTTGGAAAAAAATTAAGTAACTTTACTTACCATTTGAAATTACTGTGCCAGCATCAAACGAAAGCTCCGAACTGTTCTCCGCTACACAGGGATATATCGTCCTGACTTTCCTAGAGTATTAAGAAATTACGGGGTTATAACCGAAAAGTTAAAAAATCATATCTTCTGAAAATTAACGATTTTCCATTTCAACTAAATACTGGCGGTCTCACCTCGGTGTTTTGGTAGCTGGAGATGGCTTCGGTTCATCTACCGGCGGGGGTTCCTTAGGGAGAGGGGGAGGCCCAGTCCCCCAAGACTGCACTCCCCTGTTAAGGCTTCCCCCTTGACTGCTAGCACGGCGAATACCAGAAGACTTCTCCTTTGCCTTATCGTTTCTGAAGACAAAAAGTGAGTAATTGCACACGGACATCGATACATCGAAAAGGATTCTCAGGCAGGTCCAATAGGTTGATCAAGGGAATATTGAGGAACAGGGGGTAAAGTCTCTAAAGAAACTGTGGTGTTGCGTCGGTGGGGGAGTATGACAGGGTAATTTAGTATTATCAACTGAGTTGATAACGTAAACTGGCCACCGTAAAGAGTTTCAAAGCTGACGTTTCGAGCGTTAGCACTTCGTTTTTCGCTCTGATAAAGGGGTAACGCTCGAAACGTAAGCTGTGAAACTCTTTACGGTGGACAATCTACTTTATCAACTCAGTTGATAATACCAAATTACCCGAATATTGAGTAACAGTTGATTCGTCTCAAATGAAATAACTCTTTTGTCTTTCCTTTGTCCCTATCAATTTCCTACGCCAGGTATATAAAAGGAGTATCTCTCAAGTCAAATGCGATATTTAGAAGGTAGGGGTTTAGAATTCACAGAGGGCATTCCCCCCTCCCCACACAACATACACACACACAAACAAACTTCGTTCAGTTCCTACCCTTTCGCATTCAGCCCTTATGACAAAGATTCGTGACGGCTGACTGTGATGCAAACATATGTGACTGACACAACATGCGGCGTGTGAACAAAAAAGGAACAAAATACAGCAGCAAAAACAACATAACTGGTGCAAGGTGTTACAAAATGGACTGCTCTTCAAGACTAGGAGAGAACGTAACGATGTATCACAAGAAAAAATGATTTCATAACTCTTGCGGTTAGACAAATACAGGTGGTGAAAACTAGCGCCAATTTTTTACTAAATTTGGTGAAAATCAATGGAACTTCTCTTAAGTTTCATTGACGTTTTATATGAACCATCTTCAAAACGTTTGAACACGACCTAGGGAAACTGGGTCTTGTACATCACATCGAGGCTCACTGGAAAACAGATGAAGGTTTCGCACAGCTTTCTATCATACATTTCTATCAACATAATCTTAAATATAACGGGACGGAATGTGGGGACATCACAGTTCAAAGAGAAGAGATAGAAATTCTGACGTTTATTTCTCCTGGGAAGATTACCAGCTAGCCTAGATTTAAGATACTAGACCCAGTTTTCCAGCTTCGTATCTGAACATTTAGTTCGTGGTTTGCCGAGTTTTTATAAATTCGCCAAATTTCTCTTTCCTTTCTGTTCTCCTTTTTTTCTGGTCAAAGGTGAAAGGTACCAGTACCGCCTGGAAAGATCAGTAAAACAAACCAATCTGACTGCTCTGGAGACAAAAACAATATTTTGGAAAAACATGAAAAGGGGAGAAACAAGACTTACATGGGATCAACCATAGAAAAAGGTCTTGAAGAGCCTTCAAATCTGCTTTTAAACTCAGCGCTAAAATAAACAAGCAAAATAAAAGCTTAAAGCAAACACAAAATATAACACTACGAACGGCATGCAGCTTAGTTAAAGCGTTAAAAAGTAAAAGTAAAAGTAAATCCAACAGTAAAGTGAAAGAAGAAAAAAAAACTTGTGATCCTGCTGGGATCAGCCGATGTATAACTATCACAGGGGACATTCTTGTGTCTTCATCATTACTATGAGAAGTACTGCTGCTGGGATCAGTCGATGTATAACTATCACAGGGGACATTCTTGTGTCTTCATCATTACTATGAGAAGTTTACGATCCACTTTTTATAACAAAATCCACTCGCGTCGTGGTAGGTTTCACCGTGGTCTCAAGGTCCCGTTCATACTTCTCAACATAAGTAAGCCCTATCGCTCACAAGATCTAACAATTAATTTTCTGCAGTGATTATCATATAGGCCTCTCGCATCATTCCTGAGAATTTGCTTTCATATCAAAACAATATCTCCTGGCCGGTACGCTTCTTTTTAACTCTAATTATCTGTCTGCCCAACAATGCCGGGAAAATTTCAAACTGATCAATTCCAAGAGTCAAAGGATTTAAGATGGAGCAGCACACAAAATAACGAGAGGGACTGGGAAAGACATCCCAGAAGTCAGCATCCAGGAGTGTTGCGACAACACATAAATGGCATGCTATTTAAACTCCTTAGAGTGTCGTTTCCCTGAAATTTGGCTTGTATATAGTTTCCTACTGAGTGAGTACACTTTTCCTATCAAAAAACACAACACGGAAGCCTGGCTTGGTATTGATCTAAGACATTTCAATCCGGAGTACAGCCCCCAAGTCATTAATCGACCGAACAGCCACAAAATGCTAGACGAAAAAATGCCCAGGAGGCCAAACAAAGGCACAGTGTTCTACACAGCTTTCAAAAACGGCGTAAGTAGTGCTGCAATTGGCTGAAGATCAGCATGTCTGGTTTAGCAGCAAAAGAACCCCTGTTCTAATCACAAACAAATCAAAGAACAAAGCATACAAAAAGATTCTTCTCCTCAAAGCGAGTTGTACTTACACTACTTCAGGTTTCTTCGGAGGAGGTACTGGTTTATTTGCTAAATTAAAACAGAAAAATAGAATTATACAGAGCCAAAGGCTTGGGCGTCAAGAAGCTTTGCTTGTGAAGTAAACGGTCGTCTGTGTCAACAGAATAGGAATAGGAATTCTCACTTGAAAGCTTCTGCATGGCAAATGCTTACCCTTCGAAGGCATTCCCCTTTTCAGCACTGTAGACTTACCAGTTTTTTCTCTCCAAAAATCCCTTGGAGATAACGGCCCTTTCCCTTCACTCTGAGGGGTTGAATTTGCACTTGAAGACTCAGACAAACTGCTAAGATCGTCCTCGGAATCTGACATAAAACAGGAACTTTGTATTAACTACCCGTGCAAAAGCGTACCTCGTTCTATGACTTTTTAGCGACCCTGGCGAGAAAGATAGGTCTACTCTTTCGCTCAGGATTTCTCAATTCGTTCCCGCATAAACGAAATTCTACCGCGTAATATTTTTGGCATCTTCGAAATTATTTACTAACCACGCTGATACGATCAAGATGGTTAGATATTGACCTTCGTCCTTTCCTGGCTCTAAATGTCGCCTTGGTAAAGAAATGCGCCCAAAACGCCCAAAAACCGAAAACTGCAATCGATGATGCAGCCTCCTTCACAGCCGTCCATGACGCAACAGTGCGTTGCGTGACATCCTAACGAACAGCTGCGGAGGAGACTTTAAATAACGTGACCTATTCAATTTTAGAGTCTAAGGGTAACTCACCTGTCGCAACAATGGCTCTGACTTTCGGCCTCGCATACGGAGCTGGTTTGTTCGGAGGGGGTGGGGCACGGTAACCTTTAGTGGGGAGGGGTAGAGGCTTGGAGGGTGTAACAGGTTTGGCTTCATTTATTTTAGCACCAGTATCATCACTGTTTCTCTTCTTAGGGAGAGGTTTGGGCTTTTCGTAGAAGTGCGTAGAATCATTCTCTTTTTCTTCTAAGAAGGGATTCCCTGTGTTGTTCTCTACTACAATTGGAGAGGAATCAGTAGAATCTTCCCCTAAATCCGGACTAGGATCAGGCCCAAAAATCTGCGAGAAAAGCCAAGTAATACTCAACAAAAGAAGGTTCAAATTTTTCATCTTGGTGAAATTCTGACCGAGACAATTCTAAATTCATCTTCTTCCCAAATACCCCACCCAAAAATGTTGTAAATGATGCAGCTTTGCAAAAATTCCAGATTTTCCGTTTTTTTTTCTTGAGACTTAATCGTTCACTTTTCTAAGTCTGGAAAAGATTTTGGCAAATTTCGATACTATGCAAAAATTCAAGAACAAAACTCAACTGTTGGCTACTCACTGTGTTAAACTCTTTGATAAGCAGCTCAATAACAATACTCTGGTATTTCAAATTCATGATCGCAGCCATAGATTCCTCTCTAGATTTCATCAATGTTGGACCAAACACAACTCCAAGGTTGCTTGCCGCCATTAAGTTCCTATTGGAATGAGCCGCAACCCTGCCAGGAAAAACACACTGAATGAAGTACTGCTATGCATAGTGCAAGAATGCCGGAAAATTACCAAACAGCGATTAAAATAACCATGGCGAACTCAAATATGAAAATCACAAACAGGGGTATAGACGGGTAAAACTGTACATTCATTAGTATCATGTGGGTGTGGACTTCTCAAAAACACCTTGGCTCTTTTTGAGCTTATTCTAATCAATTTTAAGAAAGAATCACCCATCGAGTAATGCATGCAAATTAACAAAAGATGCGATGAAAATTGTATAAACAATTAGCTGAGACACCATTATTGCTACTTTTAAAAGAAAATAAATGTGCCTCTTACTGTGTTAAATGTTTCATAATCATTCTTATTAACTTCCTGTTTTCTTCAGGTAATTCAGCCACAAGGCACTTCAAGGCCTCAACTCGTTTCTCGAATGTATCTTTTTCTACAAAAAACAAAAAAATCATCACACTAACTAAAAATCACAAGTTTCTAAAGAGCACATTCATACAGATTATTATAAGACCAAAAAAAGTACCACGAAGATCAATCAGATTAACCGTTTAACTCCCAAGATCTCACTAGTGATTCTCCTTACTGTCTGCCCTACAGTTCTTGTGATGTGAGTTTGGAGAATTATGTATTGAATCAACTTATAATCCCCTGACTGATATTTTTCTTCATTCTCATCACTTGTCTATTTGATATTGTATTGATATTGTGAGGAGAAATGCTGTCTTGGTCGCTCATAGGAGAGAGAGTTAAAGTTAAACCTGAGAATTTGAGTGAAAACAGTAAACCGATCTCAACCACAGAGAAAACACTGGTGACTAATTTGACTCTGATTCATTATTGCATCTCACTGTTTAGAGAGTGGTGTTGGTTTTTTAAGACCAATAGGAGAGCAGAGAGAGGAAAGCATAAGCTGTAGTAGATACTCAACTGAAAACTGTTATTAATTAAAAATAATATCAATTGTAAAATACAATACAAAAGTTAACTTTTAGATTTACTGCTTCCCACACTTGTTATTAATTCATCAAATAAGTTTAGAAACAGTATTCTGTACTTACTAACAGCTTCCAGGAATTGTTCATGGTAGTTGTATGTAAACAAAGGCTCTGGCATGTTCCTAATAGCAACAAAATGTTTAAATGACACTGATAGTTTCTACAAAACATAATACTTCAATTTACTCTTAAAAGACAACATAAAATGCACACACATCAGAACATAACTTCACAGATTGGCATAAGTGCACTACCTTAAAATCCTGCCATAACCTCACCTCAAGTACTGTTTAAGTGCACTGGTAATGGTTTTGACTTCCCATTCACATTCCTGGTCTGCAAGGTCAACTGTCTTTGCCTTCTTCCTTTCAATACATTGTAACAAAAGATTCTGGACCTTGGAACCCACACCAACTATTCTGTAAAGACCTTGGTCTGTTATACCTGGAATAAGCATTGAGATGAGAAATATGAAATCTTCTATTGTCAATAAAAATACAAGAGGAAAAGACTATCATCACTGTAACAGATCTCTCATAGGCAGACAACATCCACTGTGGAGCTGGCTGCTTATGGGAGTTTACAATTCTTTAAGGCTGCTGTGAGCGGTGTAGGCCATAGCTGACCTAGTAAGGGAGCCTGCTTGGATAAGAGGTGATTTGAAATGTAACTGGATGTGTATTGTAAATGTCTGACAACAAAGCAAGTTTTACACTGAACTTAGAACAAAAAGCTGTGAAGTACAGTAATGTGATGTTGGTTTATAAAAATACAACTACTGGGATTTCATTCATGTTCCCCTTTAAAGTTTTAAGGCAAAGGAAACATACAAATCATCACCCATAATAGTGGCCCCACCTGCTTACTGGAATGTCCAATTCTGAAAATGTGTTTACAAAGAGTTTGCACCATGGAAGTTGAAAGGGGCTTGTGACTCACAATGAGGGCAACTGTGAGTAGACATGTTCACTAAGGACAGTGTCTGCCAAGATAATCTGAGTTGTGTTTAATTGATATCTTTGTTGGAACAAACCTCGTTTTTCCACTGCTGAAATACACTTGGTGATAAAAGTGAGTTCAAGATCACGTGTTTCCTCTGAAAGATATTGACATAAAATTTCTTTAAACTCTGGCATCAAGTAAAATTATGGTGGCTCTGTTGAAAAACTGATTAACAAAGGGCAAGGAACATTGCAATCACTGTAGGAATGGGACTATGCTAAGATTAAAAAACTTACCATCTTTAAGTTTGGGTAGGTTATTGAAATCCTCATACAACTGAAAAGAGAAAAGAAGATTGCTCAAAGGAGAAAGATTTTTGTAAGTCAAGAAAAAAGCCTTAAAGATTTACTTATTTCAATCTTAATATTTCTGACAAGATAAACTTACAGGTTCTTTGCCATCCATGGCTTCCAACCAAGACTTTCTATCATCCTCACCCTGTGCTTGCAATAAGATAGGTTGTGATCTGTTCCAAAATAATAAAAAATAAAATAAATGAATGATGAAACTATTTTTAACCACTTCAAAAGCAAAATAGTTCAGTGGAACTACACTATTTCTCTTGTCAATACTGAAAACAACTATACAACATGTCAACAGGTGACTGAGGTAAGCAGTGAACTGGATGAGATGTTTACACCATTGTTACCTTTCCTCGGCAGTAATTTCAAATGTAAATCTTCTGTCTATAGAATCTGTCATTCTTCTACAACATCAAACAAAAATCAATATGAATGAAATGGTTCTTGCCATGGAGATGTAGTCAAAGAAGGGTGATAAATCTAAACCTCGTTGCATCTATTAGTATATTTGTCCTACCTGATGCAAGATGTTACAACCATTGTGTCAGTTGATGCATTCTAAAAGATAAATAATGTGACTTGATTACTTTTTAGTAGTGCAAAAAATATGAACTTAATTAAGTGTTTGTTGGCTGCAAAGCAACAATGAAGAGTGCCATAAACCCATATGACCATATCGCATCACAGATCAAAGTTTTTACACAGAATGATCCATAATAATCAGAGATTAGAGAATCCTCTGTCTACCATCCAGAATTCTCAAGCCACTGCCAAAAATTCTCTGACTGCTACCATGAATTCTCTAGCTGCTATCCAGAATGTTCAGGCCATTGCAAAGAATTCTCTGGCTAGATACCTAGAAGATACCTAGAATACTCTGGCTGCTACCTTGAAATCACTGGTACCTGGGTAGAATTCTTTACCTACTGTTCAGAATTTCTGATTAATACCCAGAAGTATCTGGCTACTGCCTAGAATTCTCTGGCTACAACAAAGAATTATCTGACAACTACCCAGAATACCCTTGCTTAAGTTTGATGGTCTGAGTTAGTTATAATTCAGACCTGGAGAATACTCTCCTGTCCACTAAAACCCTACTGCTACATTCCATGATGAAGACCAGCTCACACCTACCAGTCGTCCCTGAGTCTGCGTGTATGGAATCATGGTGAGAATCTTGTTTTCCTTTGTGTACATACAGTAATGTTTGTGCCAAGTATTGGTACCAAGGCTTCCTAAAATGTCCATGGATTAAGTGTATCAAGCAGAAAGTAATTTTTACAAGAGAGGTTTGCATTAACTGGGCAGGTGAGATTTTTCATTATGTCACAAAAGGCTTGATTTAAATCAGGGTTCATTTTTGCCATTAAGCTATTGCTTTAAAATCAAGCATAAGCTATACAGTGTCATAAGAACCACCATAGAAGCCAGAATCTTGCAGGGCACCTTCAAACCAAAATTTCAAAGTAAAATCAACCAAAAAATGGTTGAAAATGAAAAATCCAATAGGTTCTAAATGAGCTTAACATGAAAAGCACAAACTCCACATTAATCTGACAGTTCACTCAAACTGTTTCAATCAATGTTACCTTTCTTCTGCACTGCCAGATATCCTTGCCTTGTATGTGCACCACGATACTGTAGCTCACCACTTTGAGCTTTCTGTATTGGAAAAAGGAAAAACATCCAAATAATTTCTAAACCAATTGAAAAATGATACAAGGACTGGTCAAGAACAGTTAGAGAAATTAGTTGACACAACACCTACGTGTACTTCTCAGGGCATGACAGCAGTAGAAAAGGAAGTCTCAATTTAATCCTACCACTCCAACAAGTGATTAGCATGTAACTTCTCTCTATATGTATCCTTACATTATCCAGCCAACTGGTAATGAGAATACTCAGACTCATCAGGTAAGAGTTTTTGTCTTAATCAAACTCCAAATTTTAAAGGAAATGAGTAGCAGCTAGGGGGAGAATTAGCCATCTGATCTCGGGTGTCTAAAGATTAACACTCACCATTTGTACTCGACTCATGAGGCTTTCAGCTTCTTCTTTGGCCGTGTCAAATCGTTCTCGAGTCTAAGAAGCGTGTATAGACAATATTACAAGGTGGCACAAAGACATGAATTTTACTTTTAAGTGAAAAAAACACTATTTCACCAACAAATGCAGCAAGAAAAACTTTATTTTCAACGTAATAAAGTAAAATGTATTCCTTTGAGAAACTACTACGTGTATTTAAACAACCTATCTGTTGCTACAGTCATGATTTAAACTTACATTTTGAAGTTTCAGCTGAAGATCTTTCATGTACATAACATAGTCAATAAAATGTTGTAACTGTTATGATTCAAACTTACATTTTGAAGTTTCAGTTGAAGATCTTTCATGTACTCAACGTAGTCTTTAAATACTTCATGCCCTGTTGACAATATTTAGAAAAGGAAAAAGTTCATTAAAAAAGGCCAGGCTTCCATAACAAGAATGAGATGTAAGGTTACCAGAGATTCCAACCCTCCCGATTTGATCGGGAGTCTCCCGATTTGATGTCTTGCCTCCCGCTCTCCCGATTTTTACCAAATTCTCCCGATTTATCATAAAATTCTGAAAACTAGGGGAAAATTGCTAATCTTTAGAATTTTTGGCGATCTGTCACTGTGAAACACTCATATTATACTTACTTTCTTCGCGAAGAGCATTATGGTATGTTATAACTCAGGCCAGAATGATGTCAAAATTCAGGAAATGGCACTTGAGAGAACCTAAATTTGCAAAATTTCCTGGGGGCATGCCCCCTGACCCCCCTAGAAGCTTGCGCCTTTGGCACTAATAATTACTCCCTATTTTCCATCACATGGGGTTGGAATCTCTGGGTTACAAAGAAATTTTAAACCACAACTTACAACTACTTTGTAAAGAACACCTTACCACTGTGAAAAAATGTTTGGTGCCCATACATAAAAGATAAAATCTGGAAAAGAACAATAAAACTGATGAGGATTGCCATATTGCTATACAGAAGAGACATGCATATACATTGTATATGTACATAAATCCTGTTTTAAATTCAGAGCCTACTACCCAGGGTTTTCATTTACTTTTGAAGTAGAAGGGCACTGCCTTGTGAGTAGGCAGGTACACTGTGAAATTGAGGGCCAAAGGCCTGAACCTCTGGGGGGGTCCAGGGGCATGCTCCCCCGGAAACACTTAAAACTCCTGCAATCTGGTAGAGAAATCTTCCTAGAATGACACATACTTAATCTAATTACAGTAAAAAATAATGGTACTCTGGAAGAATTTGTTTATTTCACTACACAGCTATAGCTACAACAAAACACTGCTCTTGTTCTCTGGGCTTCCTTTCTTATTATAGTTACCATAATTTCCATTTTTTTACTCGCACGGCTGATTACCCGCACTGGCCGATCATTGCATACAGTGAAAAAAAAAGTCAACAGATTACCAGCACTGATGGATAACCCGCATGTTATGTTATTCAACTTTTTGGTGGCAAAAACGTGACATTAAAGGTGATACATTTCAGAAGCTGTCTGATCTAACTTTCGAAAACGTAAAAGTGTCCTTGTTGAGTTTAAAAGTCAAAGAAATTTAGACGCGTGCACAATTCTGTGTCAATATTAGCATGTACTTTATTGATAAAATTATACAGTAAAAACACAAGTGGCCCACATCCAAATCTCAATGTTTCATACATGACAGAATGCGAATTTGTGGCCACATTTTGTGCGAACGATCGTTCAGCGCCATGTTGATTTGTTGAAAGAAAGCTGGGTGAGTGTTAAAACTTGAATTATAAAGTACTGTCTGCGATTTCTGAAAAATTTGAGAGGTGGAAACGCATGTTGGTGATAATTTTTTTCAATTCAACTACTGGTAGATTTTTAAATTGTCACATAACCCGCACCTCCCATTACCAGCAGTGGCATGCGTTTAATGCAAAATCAACAGATTACCTGCGGGTAAACAGCCGGAAATTACGGTATGAGTTAACTTTAACTCATAAACTGATAAAGAGAGAATGAGCTTTACAAAAGCCACATAGGCTTTATCTTGAATGAAAATTAAATTGGAACAAAGTTTCTCTCAATTGCTTGGAATATTTAAGCTTTGAAGCCAACAATGGGGGTACTTGTGTTATTTGTTTGGGTGTGTGCAGCATGCCTCTCAGAACCCCTACCCCATCATACCCTATTCTGTGACCAATTATCTACCCCAGCTTAGTCCATTTTGGTGATGAAGTAACAACTTTTTAACCCCAAACCTTCCCATTTTTTTTGGTTCCTACTTACCAGAATTTTCTTACACCCAAAATCTAGAAAATGCACAGCCCCCGTACCGAGGATAAGGGCTCTTACCACTGTAACATTTCTGTTTATACTTACAGTTTCAACAAATTCAAACTTCTTCTTCTCATTGACCTCTTGAAGTTTGACAACATAATCAAGGGCAGACTGATGGAAAAGACGCCTCTCTGATTGAAGTAGTTGATCCGCCTATGCAAAAAAAAGAAGAAAGAAGAAAAATACATCAAATATCCATGATTAAATGCTACCATAAAAATAACTAAGTCAAGAATCTTGTGCACTTGTGCCAAAAAAAAAATTTCACAAACTTATGTCCCCACTCTAGATCCCCTTACTTGAAAGGTAAAAAGAGAAAGTCAGCTCTTGAGCTAAGGTGCTAAAGCTTATTCCAGTCTTGATAGAATGAAGCTGCTAGGGGCATTGCCTCACCGCTATGTAGGCTGGCAGTCCATCACATGTTACCACTGCCCCTTCCCCACCCCCACCAGCATTTACTAGGCTTCACTGATACCTATTTGTACTCCTGGGTGGAGAGAGTCTATGTGAGACTGAAGAATCTTGTTCAACCCTTAAATTCCAAAAAGCGAACAAGAAAAAATTCTCCTTACAATATCTATACAAAATCAAGCAGAAAAGTGATGACACTCAAGAAATATTTTGAATTGAGGGTGTATTCATTGATCTGATAAGTAAATCTCCAAACTGAAATCATAAGAATTGTATTGCAGATAGTAAGGAGAATTACTAAAGAGATCTTGGAAGAGAAAGGGTTAAAATCATAAGAGAGTGACCCCCACCTCTTAAACACACAAAAACACCAGGCTGTTGTGTATCCCAACATTTACTACTAGTAAAATTATCTAAATACTACAAACCTCACTCAGAATGGTTTCTTTCTTCTTGTAAGAAAGATTCAAGTAGTTCTGGACTGTTAAACAATATTTTTCTGTCTGCTTGTCAAATTTCTTTTTTTCCTCCTACAGAAAAATGTTAGTTTTTTCATGTGATGTAAAGAATAAATTTATGAAATAAAATACCTCAAACAAAGTAAAAAAGAGAAGGGATAAACACTATTACACATGGGCTTAACTTTAAGCCCTGAGTGACCAGCATCTAATTTCTCCTTACAGTAATAGTGTTGAATCATTCATTTAAGATAATGAGCATTTAACAAATTATCACCAACCTAATGAGCTCTGATTGTTAAATGAATTCTTCTTGTCAGTAACCAAAGAAAATGTATAGAGTACAGTATGGAGAATATAGATACTGATGTCAGGGTGTAAAGGTTTAACATAGTGTCTGCTTAATATCCTGAATCTCAAACTTAAGAGGGTGCTCAAAATTTAATTTCCTTATAAAATTCCAAAAGCTACCTCTGGTAAATTTAATGGCAACAAGCCATTTTTAAGGGGAAGTTGTAAAGCAGAATTCCACATTACCAGTCATTCTTTTGTCAAACCTCATGATTCACTTCAAATAATAATGTGAAACAAGAAACAAAGTATCAACAATATACCTTTGCTCCTCCAATCTGCTCTCTCCTGAATTTCTCTAGCGGTACTATCAGCTGTGAATTTGCATGGTTTAACTAGAAGGAAAAAGTGCTCACTATATAACCATGAATGTTGAATAACTTAACCCAGAAAGAAGACCCACAAAGATGGGAAAGATGGGAAATATGAAGGAAGTGAACAAAGACTTGAGAAATACCACTTTTTGTGGCCTGAGATTCCTGATTTAAGATGATGATGATCATTACTATTATGATATTGATAGTCATACGAGAAGAAAACAGTATTACCATTCTTTCTCGTTCATCTTCAACACTAGTGATCATGCTAGCAAATTCCTTCAGCGAATCAGCTATAATGGAAAAAAAAAACAGTTTTTGAACAAAACTGCAGCAAATTTAAAACAAATGCATCATACTATTGGGACCAAATTGTATATCACAGAATTCACTTTTTTAAAAAAGGATTACTAAATTTGTCAGGAAACTGGTGTCAAAGCAAGAGAAACTGCAATAATTATTGCCCAGACTGGAATGTGTGATTAACTGAGATAAGTGACTGATTGACCTTATTAAAGATTCAACTCACCAATAATCATCTCATCGTCAGTCTCTACTTCACCAATGCATTCCAACCCAAAGCCATTCAGCACATTTGCAAAGCTACGTTGTGCTTTGGATAAATCTAGACAAGAGATGAATTGATGTTTGTACACAAAGAGGATACATTTCCTTGCCTAAGCCATATAGCTATCTACAAACCAGACGGATATGGACTCAGCCTCTTTACTTCTGAAATTTGTCAGCGGGAACAGATTGAGACTATTTGCATCTTGTACACCCTCTTGAATTGGGTCTGGGGTTTTCTTTTTTTTTGGTAGATGAGAGAACTTTTTGGTCAATGAAGTTTGTGATTCGTAATTGCATAATTCCCTGTTTCAGAAGGTTTCAAATTTATCTTATTGCCCCTTGAGTGAACAAAGGGACTATTTCAAATCCTCTTGACTAGTGTCATGACCCTAACTTCTGTCAACTAATTAAAAATGGCAAGCAAAGCTCTTTAGAGTGCCTCCATAATAGTATTGCAATTTTTTTTCCTCTACAAGAAATTTCCACTTCACAGAAAGCATATCAAATGACCATCTATGATGTTGGACCTCTGGACAACCACAAAAGAAAAAAAAACTTCAAGGAAAAGAAGGATTGCATTGTTTAGGTTTTGAAATAATGCTAAGACCACTAAAGGTATTTTTGCATGTCAATAGAATTAAATGAAGGCAAAAAAAATACTTTCAAAATTCGACAATGCCTTGAAAACAATCTAAAGTGAGGTCTGCTCCGAAGTGAAAGACTCATGTCAAAGCATACTGCTGAGCGGAAAAAAATAACGAGGCAAGAGACCTTAACTTCCTGATGGCAAAAGAGTCTGGTTTGGAGGAACACAAATAAAATTTCAAAAAAATTTTAATTAGTATGAAAAATACAAAAATAGACCATTTGGTCAAGGAAAAAATATTAAGCTAGCTACATTAAAAAAGGTCATTGATTACCCAACAAAATTAGCAAATGTGTTTCTGAAATAAAAGTGACTGAATCATGTCAGTAATTTGCTGATCACGAAGCCTAAAATTGACAAGAATTCAGTAAATATTTCAAATTATTCACAACTAATTTGGCAAACAATGGAAATCAAGTACACAAACATCACACTCATCCTGCCATAGGGTATACTTTGGCAGCTTTAGAGGAAGATGAAGGAATTTGTGTTTAAGTTTAAGAAAAGACAAAATAAATGTACACAGCATTCAGACAAGACAAAGGGAAAACTACACAGTAATAACAGAGAGTCATAAACTTCCAGGACCGGCAAGAGGTTGTTCCTGTCAAATAACGTTCTTGGCAGTTTCAGCCGGAAAATGTTTACAGAGCCAATTATGCGATATCGAGGAACGTTTACCATCCTTGTGAGAGATTTCCCACTTAAAGATCATTTCAAAATTTCAATATTGAATGGTGTAATCTCCATTTAAACATACAAATATTTTAGGTTACGTCAAATTTCTGGAGCCCATATACGTTTTGCCTCGTGCAGAAACAGATTTGAGGCTTCAAATAAAATGTGTGTGTTGCCTTTTGAAAACCCTCATGTTATAACCTGTCGATTTCACACAAAAATCGAATTTCTACCGAACGACGACAAATAATTCAATTCTAGGAAATTGCTGGCATGAAAATTCAAAAGATTATATTTTGGTCGTCAATTGATTTATTGATGTCTTGGGAGATAGGAAGGTGATCGTTGCACGAAAATTCTTGTAAAAATTCCCAGTAAATTCAACTGATTGATCGGGAAAATTCATTCATTCGTTCAGATGTACAGAAGGATGATCGAGTGACCAGAAGCGCTACAGACAGCTTGAAACATTAGACAAAAGCTCTTTGCAGGAAGTCAAGGTCGCCTGAGGCTTGGAAAAACAAGAGCTAACTCGCTCGCGTTCGTAACGCTGTCCCTTTAAAATATAGACACTGATAGATAAAAATATTAAGCAACTTCCAAGCAGGGACGACAGCTATTTTACTGTGTATTTAAGCTCTAGATGTACACGGAACAGTCACTTACTTTCGATCGCCTTCAACAAAGTCTTACATTCTTTGATGAGGCCCTTGATGGCCTCGTTCGTTCTTTCCAGCTCCCGTTCATGTTCGTGGATGTTCTCACGGAAATACGGACTATCCAAAATGCAATCTTCGAACTCAAGAGGCTTAAGCCCCATTGCTTAAGATGGATGATACCTTCTTCCTGAATTCTCGTGTCGGTTTCAAGGAATGCCTTATTCCGTAGATATAAACAACTCGCAGGATCGGCTACAATTTCTCTGCTTCAAGGTTCGAATCTGATTACGCATGTGCAGACATGTGACCAGTTATCCGTGACGTTGATAGACTAAGGAACCCCGCCCCACGGGACTTGGTATTAAAAAAATTGTACAGGTGTGTATTCTCGAAGAAGGATATTAATAACAGTGAAAAGAAGAAAAATAAAGTTCAAATGTAATTGAAACTAAATTTACGTCTGAAAGTACTATAAGGCTTTCTTCTGGACGAGAAAAAGGAGAAAAAGTCGAGAAGAATCTAATCAAATCCGGGTACCTGGCTGTGTGCGGAAGTTAGTTACTCATAATTCCACCTGAGCTGCATTTGGAATCCCTGGACCACCGAAAAAGGAATGTTTTAAAACATTACGCAATGCTCTCTCTTGATGACCTCATCTTCCCGTTTCAATTAGCGTTCGATATCAGCAGCAGCGGTTAAAATGAATAACTTTGGGAATAATGAAGAAGAAAGATAAATTTTTTACTTACTAGGACAATTTATAACTCACTACATAGGAAAGTGTTTTAAATGACCCTTGTGAACAAAAAAGGCGATTTTAGTGGCCTTGATATCCGAAAAAGGATTATTTTTTCATTCTAGGTCATGCTCTCTTAAGAAACTCGTCTTCCCGTATCAATTAGCTTTCAGTTTCAGCAACAGCGGTAAATAAATAATTTTGGAAAATTACAAGACGCTTTCTACTGGCTCTGAATCACCCTATCACACCGGACAGCTGGTTTTATGACAGCCTTGAACAGGAAGAAGGAAGCGGAATACTTGATTAACCTCAGCATTAAGACGAGCCACAGGACTGGAGAACATGGATGAACTAAAAAACGTAGAGACTGAAGGAAAACAGTTGAAAAATAATTGAAAAATTTCTCTTATCAACTAGTTCGGGAGACCGTCCGCAGAAAGTTAGGAAGTTGCGGTCTCCCAAACGCGCATGCGCAGCTTGTGTGGATATTGATGTAGAAGGAGCATTCTGCGCAGGCTCTTTATTTCGTCACGCAACGAGATCTCTCCCTCCCTTTGTTCCGGTATTGTTTTCAGACAGAACTGTGGAAGTTAGGCTAGAATATGGCGGGAATATGGTATGGTAGTAGGTGTAATGGATCCTTGCGCTAAAGTAATACAAAAAAATAATTTATTCCTCATTAGTCGATTGTCTTGAACGTGATTGACAAACCAATGATATTTCACTTTGCTGCAACACGTTCAAGAAGTAGATGGAAATTCAAAGAGTGAAATGATCGCATTAGCAGTCTGATCGTATATCATAGATCAAACCAGGAAAGGGAAAAGGAATATTTTTATCTGCTTAATCTTCCTCAACTTCCTCAGACATGAGCCTGATATAAACTCTGCCAGGACCCTTGTTCTTGTTTGCCTTATTAGAAGGTGAAATCCCGGCGTTGTACGAACTTCCTCCTTCCGCCGTGCCACCATTCTTACCATCACACTGCAACCAACACCCTTTGACACCACCCCCCGAATACCCTCCCCCACCTCCGGGCAACAAACCGGCAGCCCCTCCCCCACCAAAACCTCCACGACCCCTCTTCCCATGGGGAAACTTATCATATACCGTGTTTGCCTCTCCACCATTTCCTCCACCAACGAAGCTTTCTCCACCCCAGCCTTCTTTGAAGCCGACTCCAGCGCTGTACATACCTCCTCCTGCACCTGCAATAACTTTGTGATGCCCAGTGGATTCATTGATGACCGTCTCGCTGCTGTCGCTGTAGTCTAAAAGTTTCCCGCCTTTACCCTCGCTGCCGCTGACACTGGAGGATGGCTCATCATTGGACCTGCCACCTTTCCCATCTGTCTGTCGAGCTATGAGAATATTACAAGATTAATCTTAAAGTTTAGCTGCCCAAGTAGTCACTTGTGATTGAGCAGAAGGAATATCCAGGGGTCAGGAGGTATATTGCAGCCTAATACACAAAAATGTTGTGCATGGCTTCTTTCTGTAGCGAATTCGTAAGTGACTTCAGAACAGCTTTTATCCTGAAGGGCACTAAAAACGCCTCCAAGAGAAAATTTGCACAACACTTTAAGAAATCATTTAATCTAAGCGCCTTCTGCGTACATCGAAGTAAGAGGATTACGAATTGTGGGCTAGTTCCAAAATCATGTTTATCAGTAAATTTTCGATCTTATTGGGAATGTAAAGCTTCGTTGAGACAAACTGCTCTCCTCATTCCCTCGGACCAATAAGAACGTGATGGATTGGAGCCTACCAACAACCTCTCTAACCATACATATTTTGATAGCTAACTATTAGATTATTTGGAGCTTGATTGTGTGAGAACGACTAAGGCTTGTTCTGGCCCTCATGTTTTTGTAGCTTTGTGACAATCGGCACAAAATCATTGTATAATAGGTGCATGCGTACTTACAAGCTTTTGGTATTCCACCACCACCCCCACCACCAGCTACAAGCAGCGGTTTACCATCCTCGTACACAACAAAGGTACCACCCCCTCCTCCCCCAGGACGGTGAGGGTCTAGAAAGTCACGGAAGCCCTCATTGCCAACCAAAATCTTTAGGATTCTTCCCTTGTGTAGAAGGAATTTTCCTTTCACAATAGCTCCGTATCCTCCTCGCTTACGGTTACTTGAACTTCCGGCTAATATCCCGTCAGCCCCGGAGGCTCCTCTAGCTTCGATAGACCAGAGACCGGAAACTGGAATCGTCCAAAGTTGAATGCCCGGATGCTGGGGGGAGACTTTGACCTCGTTTTTCAGTACGCCTTCGTACTTGAGTATAGATGGTCCAAAATTACCCACACCACCCTGGTTCGTCAGTACGCGAACTAAAATATAAAGAAAACTGCATAAGAATGGCTTTATTGAGGGAATTAGTAAAAATTAGGCCTCCCGGATGACCCAAATGACTTCTTGGAGAGCTAGACGAGAAATGTGTAGCATAAACCCCTATCTCAGACCCCCAGAGAGGCTCCAAAAGTCTGATGTAGATAGACCACGAGCACTAAAATGCAATAGATCCAGTTGCAACTATCGCCTTTTAATGGGGGATTGGCAAAAATCGTACGCATCTTTTTCAGGGTTAGGACGATATTTAGATCACTAAGCCTGGTACACAATGACTTTTAATTTATTTGGCCACTTTCAGAAAGCAAGAACGCGCGCGCCACAGTTGTGACGTAACACACGAAACGAAGGCTGCGAACTTGTGGAAAATCAGTTTCTTTCCGGAAATAATTGCCACAAGAAACAACTGAAATGAAAAAAGTGCTAATTCCTTGGGTAATTGTCTTCAGAACAACGACATCTTTCAGGAACAACTTGAAGCATTATGTTAAATGATGCCGTTGCTTAAACTACGAAAGGAAGCAAAATGTTCGAGTACTGTAACTTCAAAATAAAATTTCAATTATCTAACATACCTTCATTAAATGTTTTTTCCTTTTTGGAGTCACTAGAGGAGTCCCCAAACGTTTTGAGGACTTTTAAAACTACAACAACAATTGCCACACAAACAACCACAACGACGATGAATCCAATCACCTTTTTTACTAACGCCTTATTTGAGACGTTTCCAGCTCGCACCGCCATCACAGCAGTCATCATACTCGGTTGTTGTCGTCTGGTCTAAGCCTTGGTGAATTTTCGTCATAATTGATTGACGCGCGCAATAAGATCTGTTACAAACAAGTCTCTAAACGCGTTTTATTTTGGTACTGGGTGGGGAAGGAATAACAATAAGTAACTTTCTGGCCCACCTTGACCACTCTTTCAGCTGTCGGTGCACGGAAAAAAGGCATCTCTAGGAAAAAGGCAGTAATTGCAGATCTGCATAATGTACAATGCATTGGAGAACTCATTGCGAAAGCAATCTCTTTCCCACAACCGATAGTGGGCTTGATTCACTAATATTTTCTCAGTTTTCAACTAATCAAATGGAAAGGGGTAATAATTTCTCTCAGGTGTTGTACATCCAATGCGCTGCATTCGAGAATCGAAGCTCAAGGATTACAAATTACACCACGAACACTAACATGAACCTTAATAAATTCCTAAACGACCGCGTCCTACACGAGATGCTAAACAAATCTGCACGAAAAAAAAAAATCACCCAAAAGCAACCAAGATACTTTGTCCGGAAGTTTCGCCTTTTAATCTGAAGCGATTGTCTCTGAGATAGGTAAATACATTTACATTTACTACTTTTCTTCTTACAAAATCCGCAGACTAAAAAGTCCTTTACAGCCTCCTCTCACACTTCTAGTGTACAAACTGAACTGTTCTCTCTTATCAAATTAAATGTATTCACAGAACACGTACAGCACTAAAATACTACACCGTTAAATCCGTCATCGGGTTAAATAACTACATTATAATAAATTATGGGTACACCGACAGCCAAGGAATCATTGTTAAAATGTTTTTTTTTTGCTGCCATGATACTGTAAGATCCTCAGGTTATACATATTTACAGTTAAACTTCCGAGTCTCTGGTGGCTTTAACCGATTACCTCCCGGAAGTGATTGAGAAGTCACTTCTCCTTACAATATCAGTACGCTACCAGGAAAAAAAGATAAAGAGAATACACGAACTGAGGGCTTAGGGCGCTACCGTAATAGAGCACCAAATTCTCCTAGCATATTGACAAGGAAATGTGTAGGGAAGGGATAATTGCGACTCAGATCCAAGGAGGTAAAAGGTTGAGAAACCATTTGAATAGGGTAACACACTGTACAACAAGAATGCAAGCCCATATTTCCCCAGGATTTCCCAAATGAAAAGAAAAAACTATAATTTAACCAAAAAATAGAATTAAACACTGGTAGGATTATTTTCTTTCGCTCCACGAGATCCCTCCGGGAATCCTAGGGATACTTGAGACTATCCCTTGGGAAATCCCTCGAGATTTTAAGACTATGAGTTGTGTGTTCATATCACAATACGAAAACACCACGATGCGAGGTGTGAAGCCAGTCACCAATCGCTCGACATTGAAAGCTCGTGATTAGCTTTAGATCTAAGAATCCCTGCAAAACTTTCGAGTGCATTTCAATAAAGTGTCGTAAACCAAGGCCAAAGTAATCAGGTGATTTAATCATAAAAAAAAAAGTATCAAAGGGAGCCAAAGAAAACTTAAAGTAAAAACAAGCACTTTGCCTTAAACGTAAGAAAACTAAACGGACAAAATCGCGATTGGCCTCAGCTTCGCATCTGGTCGACCGAGAGAGGGTGGAGAGAATTTCCAGAGAGCTTAGAGAAAAACAACGAATGTAATCGGAAAAAACTAACTGAAAATTGTTCTAATAGGGATCTTAAGCAACACCACGGCGACAATAAAGTGGTAAAACAAATGGCTTAAACGTCATCAGCAGAAAACAAATGAGCTTTTCGAGATTAACGACCAGCATAGCAACGTAAATGGTTTTCTACAGAACTGGAGTTCTTCCATCACAGACTAAGAGCAACCTCTACAAGTCTCTTCTGCAAAACAGCTCAATGTGTGCTGCTTCTACAACAGGTCGCACTACCTCAATTTATCTTTGCGAAGATCAGTTTAAATTCATGCGACTTGCTTAGGGGACAAAATTTATGGTCGCAGGGACAAAAATTTTTTCAACGAATCTCAATTTGAAACGAAGGGAAGTGTCGTTTCAACTCGTCTTCGAAACGTTTTGCGGTGACCTGGGGTTGGCTAGTGACGGCGCTCAAACCTGATGGATAAACGTGACACGTAAGGCACATTATACATGTTTACGCATTCAAGAGGAAAAAAACTAGACAAAAAAAAAACACGTCAATTGTCAGGTGTCACCGTCATATTTGCCTAAGCTTCATATTTCGGGAACCCGAGTTCATGGAGTACCAAAAGAAAACAAGTCAAGCCTCTGACAATCGCTGGCTCAGACGTACTTAGGCAAAAACTAAGTAACCGAGCCACTCAATTAGATTGTGGAAAAAGAAACAAACAAACAAACTGACGGAAGGTTTCCCTAATTTATCCGACATTCTCGTGACGAAGCCCAATTAAGGGCAACATAAGACGATAATATACGAATTTCTCTGTACGATAAAATAAACTGTACGTTCTCGATAGCAAAACAGACTAAACAAATTATCACACCGTGATTAAGATATCCTGAAAACTTATTCGCCACCAAGCCGCAGAATTTACCTGTCTCATTGCACTTTTATATTTCAGCCAACACAATTAAGTATTTTTTCACTTTCACATTAAACTTAGTGCTACTCCCCTCTCCTTCCGCCAAAAAGGTCCGTAATTTCAAATCGGCAGAACGAGAGTATTTTTCCAGAGTTTTGCGGGCGAATGATGGCAAGAGCGGGGCAAATTCTGAGGCTGAAATCGTGCAGGGAGAGGAGGGGTTCTTTTCCAATCACGCGTGACCCGCGCTTAGCCATCTTTACTGGCTTTATTGAACCCGCAGAAAATTGCGTAAGCCAGTAATTGTCTTCTTTAAAGTCTGGAGCGAATGGATTGAAAACGAAAAAACACTCACCAAAGTAAAAAATGGCCCGCCTGTATTACTACCGAGAAAGTTCACTTTTAAGAAGAGCTTTCTGAATAAAATAACTGTTTCTCTGTCTGTGCAAGGTATTTATATTAAGATTCTTTTGTTTCTTTTGCGGTGGCAGCGTCTTCTTGCGATGCTTCTTTGTCCTTTTCAGTATCTTTCTCTTTTTTCACCTTTTCTTCCTTTTTCTCTTTATCTTTCTTGGCCCTCTTGGACGAATCTGCTGAGCGGCTACTGGAAAATAAAAATAAACGTTGTGTCTTCAGACAGTGGTACATATACGTGTTAGAACTGATCAAAAACTTACTTATCCTTATGTTAATGATGCATTTTCAAGAAAGTGGATGACAAGAAAGAAGAAAGTTTTCAAACTGAGAATTTTCATTCCAAGGCAGTCTTCGGGGTTATATCTTGAAATTAAAAAGTTCCAAAAACACAAAATGGCTAGGCACTGACAATACTGATACTTCTAGTGTCCAAGAAAAGGACCTGGAAATATTCAAGAGTTCTTTCGAAATAAGAAGATGTACAAGCAGTTTAGGCGTGTGTCGTATCAAAAAGAAATTTTAAATTCACGTCAAAGGTGAACCAGGATTGTACTGGTTTATCTTTACAATGTTATGTGATTGGTCCAGAAAACTTGCGAAGCCCATTCAACCAATCAGATGCAAAACCAAACTCATTTCCGTTTGTCCGCGCTTCAGGCTCTTTTTCCTGTCTTTTAATTGAGTCCCAGTCCTCATGAGCTCATTGCGATGTTAAATCTTTTTCCGATTGGCCGTTGTGATTGTTATGGTTTTAGCTTTACGACACTCAATTAAAATACACTCAGTTAAATAGAATTTCATTTCAATGCCATGAACTACTCACCTATCTGCGGCAGACCGTTTGGTTGTTGTCTTGACAGCTAGTTGGCCATCTTTTAAGTCTCTCACATCTGGCAGAATTAAGTCGACGCAGCATTATTTAACTTCACTTCGACAGAGGTGATAATTAAAATAAAACCCTCGGAGTACTTTAAATTAGGGCAGATACGTCAAATTACATTGAGTCAATCTGCTTAGTGTGACAACCAATTGCCTTTAGATCTAAGTAACGTAAGAGCTTTCAATAATCGTTTGGTAGGGTGGACCCATTCAAATGATGTAACAATAATGCGCAAAGGGACCAGGATGAATCAAGCCTAGAGAAAATTTACACAGATTGCAACTGAAGATCTTGGAAAATTTACGCTTATCATTGACCTACGCAGGGATGGAGAAATTTCTCACCTTGAAGCCACCTTACTTGAGTCGCCGGACCATAACTGGAAGAAAAATGAAGAAAAATAGTAATATGTGAATAACACTTTAGTTTGAATATTTCCTTATCTTTCTTCAAACGAGTAAGCTATGAATCAAAATGCAAAAGTAATAGCAGATGTATCTCCTCACCCTTTATCATTCTTAGCAGCAATTCTAAAGATAATAGCGGGCTTGGTGGAGAAGTCGATATGCGCGCTTTGAAGAGTGGCTGTGCTGACTGTGCAAGTGGGCTGGGCACCACAATAAACGCGTACAAAGGCGAGCTGGACTGGGGTGGAGCTTGTGGAGGAAGTCAAACCGGCCACTGGCTTCTCATCTGACTGATTGGCTGACTGACTGCGTATGGCCAGATACACGGAGTATTCGCTCACGTTACCCGCCGTGTTGGACGGAGCTTCCCACGATAGATGGGCACCCTCTGCATTCTGTGGAGAAAGTGAGAGAAAGTTAATTTCAAATTGATGTGAACGAGGAGTAAACTGATTTCAAACGACGTTAGTGCAAACCTTGCTGATTTTAATAGCAGACGGGGCTCCAGGAAAACCTACCAAACAATAAAAAATAGTTTGAGTTTGAAAAACAAGAAAGAGCTGTGATATGATGTGACCCGGGTGACAAAACATGAATTGATATGGCATGACGTGAGTGGCGTGACAAAACATGGCATCGCCTGTCGGGCAGGACTGGAAATAGAATGATGTATCGTGACAAAACAAAACATTGTGTAACGTAAGGTGGGACATAACTGACTTGACACACCTTCAGCGACAACAATGTGCTATAATTTGAGTTGGTAGCTGGTAACTTATATCAGTGTCGAAAACACGCGATATCTTTCATAAGGCAGGCTTTGACAAAAAGTGAAACACAAACATGAGAGACAGTCATAAATAAATCTGATCCCCAGGCAATAACAGAATAAAAGTTGAGAGTTCGTAGAAAGTTGGGCATCGCCATAATGCTGGCAACGTCCCATTCCAGCGGGATAATTTTTTTGGTGAGGATATTTTCTCCGCGTTTCTCTAACCAGCAAGAGGCCCTACAGAAGCTAAACACAAATTTCGTTTAAAATTCACATATAAGCATCTTTTACCTGGCAGACACGTTTTAAAAGCCGACACATCACTAAATGGCCCTCTACCACATGCATTGATGGCCGCCACACGGAATTTATAAGCAGTCCCTGGTAGAAGTTCCTGTTTCTTTAAACTTTGTTCGGAGCTGCTTTCGACGTCAAGGTTTCCCTGAAAAAAGACAAACTACGTCAAAGAATGCTTTGCCCTTGGAAAAACAACAAAAATTTGTAGGAAAATGTTTTTTTCTTCGAGCTGCATGAGGAAACCAAAAACTCAGCGGCCCGTGGAAGCGTTTTCTTTTAGTATCAGTTGAAAAGCGACGACCTCAACTGGCACAATGACACTTGCTCTTACCTCGATTTAAACTGTGATTAGCTCCCATGAGTGACCGAGACGGAATTTCCCCTTACAATATAGATACAATATAACGCAGGCAAGTGACGAAGATACAGAAACATATCAAGTAGGGAATCGTTAATTGATCCCAACACCAAATTCTCTATAGTAACATCATAAGAATTGCATGGCAGACATTTCTGACTTGTATCAACACGTACCTCATTACTTGTGCTGTCATTGGATAAATAGTAATGTGTGACCATCATGGAGATTCCCTTGACAATTCCCACATCATACCACTGATTTGAAGGCTGAAATTTCCTTGTATACGTTTGCTTGGCTGGCCTTTGTACCTGATCAGGTGAGTAAACACAACTGTTCTTTCAAGCATTCATAGATGTTTTACTCGTTAGTCAGAGGAAACACGATCGATTTTTAACTACATGGTAGAAAGTTCTATGTATCGTTTTCCCCCCGCGCATTTTCACCCTTGGTAAAAGAGAAACTTCATTCCTAGCGAATGAAAACGTTGTCAAATGGTGAAACCACGCAAGGTAATAACAATAAAAATAGATATTATTATAAACTTTTGCCCACTGCAGAACGTTAAGGTAATACTACCTTTGTTATTGCGGTGGGTGTTATTGATCGATTAGTCGTCGCACTGACTCCACCATTTACAGTCGGTGTAAAAGCAGAGCTGACTTGAGACGGTTTGGTGCTGGCTGTTGCAGGCGATGTTGTCGTCATTTTGGCGGGCGAGGCCGCTGCGACAGTCGCAGCAGGTCTTGTAGATGACACCAGTGGAGACACAACTGCCACAGGAGTGCTACTGGACACTGATGTAGACACAAGAGGGGTCGACACTGCTGAAACCACCGGCGCCCCAGTCGCTGTGGTTGCTTTCACAATGCCGGCTGTTGACTTGACCATTCCCACCGTTGACACGCTTGCCGCTCTAGACAACTGTGTCGAAGCAGGAGGCGCAGTGGATTGAGCAGATGTCACTCTTGCCACACTGACGGTAGAGAGGACTGGAGTTGGTGTTGAAACGGTTGCTATTGCCGTTGGGGTTGCAGGTTTGGTTGCGGGAGTACTGACTGATACTGCTGTCTTCAAGGGCTGCACACTTGATGTGACTACAGTAGTTGGTACGGTACCACGAGATGTCACCATCGTTAACGCTTGAGCTTGGATTGGCGAGGATGAAGTGGTTGCTGCTGACACGGCTGTTGTTACTATTCCCGAAGCACTGCTACTCGCCACCACCGTTGCTTTTACAGCCTGTGTTGTTACAGGGGTAACTTGTTTGCTGACTGGTAAATTAACCATCGGGAGACTCTGCGTGGCGGAAGCTGTTGGCAACGTTTTTTGTTCAAGACCTTTGGAGACTTGAGCAGAGGTAGGTCCAGAGGTGGACGACACTACCGGGGATGAAGTCACCTTACTGACAGCCACAATCTTTTCAGACACAGCTGCTGAGGGCGTGGTACTGGCTGTAGCAGTCACCACTGGTTTAGCACCAGAAATCACAGTGGTGGTAGTTATTGGAAGCCTCCCAACTGCAGTTGAACTCTGTGTCAATGATGTGACTTTCTGAGGTGATACCGAAGAGGACACCTGTTGAGATGTGTTTGTAACCTTCACTGATGACCCCCCTGCTATTTGGAGAACTGTTGGTGTTGTTAGCGTAGCTCCTTGTTGTACCTGTCCCTTCACATTTTGCAAGGTGAGCTGCACGGGAATACCACCCGGTCCGACAGCAGTGAGCTGGCCCTGAGGACCAACCTTTAGTTGTGTCCCCGGGGGCAGGTTTGTAGGAACTGTAACAGGAAGCTGCTGTTTGATTACAGCAGCTTGTCCAGTGGCTCCCGCCATAGCAGTGAAGGTCAGCCCAGCAGCACCAGGCATCTGTATTGACGAGGTGACTGGAATCTTGAGCACTGCAGTTCCTTGTACACTGGTTCCTCCACTTTGCACTGGCAGTCTCAACACTGTTCCTGTTGTTGTTCCAGCAGTCGCAGCACCACCAATAGGTGTGGCCATTCGGACAATGGTTGCACCCTGTAACTGTGTTGCACCCACTTGAGAAGTGACCAATGTGACTGGTGCCGTTCCTTGAATTCCTGCTCCTTGAAGACGCATCACAGGGATACCCTGAGCATTTGTGATCATCGTGGCTTGGACACCAGGCGGAAGCTGAACTGGGGCTCTTAACAACGTCAGCCCCTGATTGGTTAATGTGGAGGCTGACACTGCTTGATTGGCAGCCTGACCCTGAATGGTTGTCTTGGTACTAGATGCCACTGTGGTGGCTGCTGCTCCAGATTGTCCTGTTGAAGAGCCTGTAGATAGAGCTACAGAGGCCTTCATTACACTTGCCACAGGACTGGCAGCTGGGCTCATCTTCTGTGCAACATTCACAGGCTTCCCAGTTGGTGCAGCTGATGGTACTTGTGCTTTAGGAGGCTGTGATGGCGACTGCATAACAACTTTAGGGGTTCCACCTTGGTTACCTGGTGTAGGTGTGACAGAAGGCGAAGATGTGATCTTTCCATTTGGTGGAGAAGCCTTCACACCTCCTGTGGAAGGGCTTCCTCCTGGCACAGGTGTTTTCATCAGTGCAGGACTTGCAGACCCACTTGGTGTAAACTGTGCTTTGACTGGTGTTGCTGGTGGCGTTGGAGGAAGCTCATATTTCTGTAACTGCAGTAAATAGGCATCAGCTGCAAAGAGACCAGGGAGTGTAAGCTGTGTATAGTAAATTATGCAAGGACGATGTTACACTGCATTCAAAAAAGCAACCAATAGTAGATATGTCTAAATATCCCTGGACTTTCTCCTTTTATTCCACAAAATTACAAGTTGTCTCAATGTTGATGTTAGAATCTCACTTATTTCTGCCAATGATTTTAGAAAATACTCTGACCAAGGTTTACCGAATCATGTTTACGGGATTTGACAAGTACTACCTTCCTGCATCACTTACTTATGAATCACTTATCCTTTGATAACCTCTTCATTGCTACTTCCATGGACTGTTGCGATGTCATAATGCCCAATCACATTTCAGTGTACCACTAAAACAATTAAAACTGTAAACCTTACCAGTTGGTACAGATCCCCAACAAACTTCCAAGGTGGTGGTGCTTGCTCGGACCAACTGAACGCGACTTGGAGCTGGTGGTTTTTCTGGAATTTAAAAAAAAGGCAGGTGCATTCTTAGCTAGACTTGTACAATCGTAATACATTTTCACAACTAATCAGAAATGGAAAATCACCTGTTTCAAGATACCATAAATCTTTGCAGCACACCTTTGACAAAACAAAAAAAGTTAAAAGATTTTATGAGGTGCATAATGGTACTGTTATTGTTATAGCACTGTTTCCATATGTGATGGAGATGACTGAGACAATCTAGTCAACTATGCAGGGCGTGAAATTGCGCCTAATACAGGTGCCAATGCGACTAAATTTTTCACTTTGGCAACCAAATCCTGAAAATTAGTCGCCAAATTGGCAACTAGAATGCTTCATCATAACCTTACCTAGAGATATAGGGAATTAAAAAGATTTCCAAAGATAAATCTATGGCAAACTTCCTCGTTAAGTTTGTTTCCAAAACGCAGCACCGTCATAATTATTGATCGATAACTAGACGCCATCTTGGATTTAGGTGAGTTTGAACATTGAATATCATCCATCTTAGTGTCCACTCCATAGCACGTTAACTATCTCTTTCCTAACTTAATATTGGAGGGTCTGTCCAGTATGCTGACAGCGTTAAAAAAGGTTTTGTTTTTCTTAAAAAATGGCGACCAACTTTTTTTTTAATTGGCTATCACTTTGAAAAATTTAGGAGCCAAGTGGCTATCAGAAAAAAAATTAATTTCACGCCCTGCTATGGGGAGACTATGCTTCAACCCCTCACTCCTAACACCTCACTCTTTTTAGTTCTCAGTTTAACAATCCAGACTACTAAAGCTTGACTGACAAACAATTCCTTGCTTGATAATGATGAAGATGTCCTCTTTCTTTGTCAAAACGTCAGTCACGGTTACCAATAATTCTCTTGACTGTCTGCCATACAGTTCTTGTGATGTTAGTTTTGAGAATTTGGTATTGGATCAACATATAGTCCCCTAATTGATATTTTTCTTTATTCTCATCACTTGTCTGCTTGATATTGTAAGGAATTGTAAGGAGAAATTCTGTCTTGGTCAGCCATGGGAGTTAAAGGGATAACAGCACCATCCACACTCTCACCCACATGATCAGATGAATCAATCAACTGTTACTTCTTAATTCAAACCAACTACTGAACATAATTCAACTGAATAGAAGCACAAGCAAACCTGATTGTTCCATGCCTTTCTGTATCCATCTCGACCACTCCATAAGTACAACCTGGTATTGATCTGATCAAATCATGTACAGCACCAAAATGAGAATCTATATTTCTAATTACTTATTAGGTAAACTTATTTCTTATCTCTAAAGTGTAAAACAATGTGACGTAAACTAGCTGTTTTATTATCTGGGACTTTTTGTTGTTGTCAAGATTTGCACTTGGCCAATTGTTTAGAAAATAAAAATTGTCCTCAGCATGTTGTTACATAAACTGAAATACTATTGGCCATCTGGAGTCCTGCTTTGTGGTGATTTTTACTCAATTGATCCTAATGTCAAATGTAAAGTGTGCATACAGGTAGGATTCAGACAGCAACTTGAGCTCATCTTAGAGTTCATAAATCAAAAGGGTATGAGAATGGCTGCTTCTCTTGGATCATAAGCTACACCATTGCTAGTTTCCTCCTCCCAGAATTTTGTCATGTTTCCCTTTCATTTTGTTGGTAATCAATTTTACTCCTGGGTGGTGAGCCATACTGTGATCTAGTTAAGTGCTTTGCCCTAACACACAATAAAATGACTCAGTCAGGGTTCGAACCCAGCCCCTTTAATAAAGAGTCCAGCTTGCTTTTCATTTGACCACTGTACTTCTCACTGTTTCATGTTACATGACCAACACAAAAAGCCAACACTCACAGCTACACTGCAGTGTCCTGCCCTTGCTCTTGGTATAGAATCATCATACTGATCCATTACTACATTCTCCCAAGCCATTGTTTCTAGAAATCAATAAATAGTCAACATATGTAAATCATTTTTTCCACTGAAAATGAACCTTGCATGTACCAGTAAAGGAATCACTCTTGTTAAGGAAACAAGGTTTTCAACAAGTGGTATTTTGAAGTAAAATTTCATTTAGCTTACAGCAGAATTACTCTGGTAAGGAAAACTCATGAACACACTCCATACTAATTAAAACAAAAGTAGTATACAGGGGCACTATGGAACACAGACAATCTGAGAGGAGTATTTTGTACCACGTGGTGCAAATAAACTAATCATGCATACAACTTCCCTTTTGATGACTTCATTTCCACCCTGTCTGACCCCTTAAGTCATTTCTTCCCAGCCTGACAGTATGATCCTTTGTGCATGACAAAGAGGTAATGCAACATCAATTAGCATCTTGGACACCAATCCAACCAAATGATGAATTCATTTGTACCATATGGTACAAAATACATTTCCTTGATTGGCTGTGAAACATAGTACCTCTGTATATCCCCACTATGTTAGGACCAAAAAGATCCAAAAATTTACAAATATGCTGTACAAATGTTAAAGATATATCATCCAACCTAAATTTAAGCAAGCAAGGGAATTAGTGCACTTCCATTCTTTCTCATCTTGTCGTCCTTTTACTTCATCCATGACAAGAGGAACCCAGCCTCCAAACACAAACATTCTGCAATTAAAATAAGCACAACATTCATTTCTCACATCACCTCAGTGCATTATCGAGTTCTTCTGCTTAAAATATTCTGCATAAACTTTAGCAGACTTGATATGCACACAAACTGAAATATAAAGTTTAAGAAATCAAATAACAGCAATTTATTCTGAACCACTCTTACTTCAAGAAGTTAATTTTAATCATTGGTCAAAGGAAACTGGATAACCAGATACTGTAAACACTTGCATTTAACCCTTTAACCCCTTACAGTGATTAACATTTAATTTCTCCTCACAATATCATTCCTGAATCACACATTAAGGTCATGAGAATAAAGGAAATGATCACCAACTAAAGAAGCTCTTGACTGTTACACAAAATCTACCCGTCAACACCATAGGAAATGTATGGAGAGCAGTGAGGAGAAGATTCACATTTATGCTGGGGTGTAAAGAGTTAACTGAAGCTTGCAAAAATGCCTCTTCAAATGCAATACAAAAAAAGCAAATAAGTACTATTCAGATAATTTTTCCACAACAAAAAAAGTTGAATTTGACTTCAGGTTTGCTGGTAGAGTATAAAAAGCCTGTCGGAAAAAAAGCTCATCTACATGTACCCAGTAACTGAGGCAAATTAGTTTTCTTCATATTTGGAGATTTACAATTGGTACCATCACCACAAGGTGCACATGTCATGTTAAAAAAGGAGAAATTCATAATAAAATATACAATTCATTTTGATGCATTACAAACCTCTTGCCAATGGTGGTTGCTGAGTGAAGACTTCTGGGAAGAGGAATGGCATTATTGACAGCTGGTTTTGACCACGTCATTGTGTCTTGAAGAAAAAAAAACAAAACAAAATACAAAATAAAGTTTAATGAAGTTGGTGTCTCTAAGACAGAGAGAAGCTTGCCTGCTGGAAAGGACATCAGAATATATTCCTTAAAAAACCTTGTTATTTTCTGATTGAGATTTACCACTTTGGCAAGAATATACATGCAGTCAATAAGTTTGTTATCTAAAATTACATAAAAACTGGGATCACACAAGAAGTGCATTTTATGGATATTCACATACCTATGTCTAATTGGTGTAGATCACCCAAGCGGCAGCCACTCATTCCACCATACACAATAAGCCTAGGTCTCTTGTTGTCTGAATCCGAAGTAGCAACACAAGTATGTGACTCTCTGGGAGATGGTGTCATGCCAAATGTTGAAGGCATCTCCCATTGTAGGTTACTACTTGTTCGGATATCAATAACGTACAGATCATTCAAATATCTGTAAATGCAAAAATTTTAGTTCAGTATTCTTTCTTCAAGGTAGAAACTGTCAACACTTCTCCAAACAGATGAACTTTAAAACAATATAGAAAGGTAAGTAAAGACTAACAGGAAGCTTGGGAGTGAAGGAGTAAACAGGATATCTCTCTCTTTTTTTTTTTAACTAATTAATAGACCAAGCATGTAACATAACTGGACTATTATGATAAGTCAGACCTGGGAATGTTGTTCTTTGGGTCATCACTGTCATTAGCCAGACCAGCAAACAGATATGCCTTGTGACCAACAGCTGTAAAACTGTGTCCAAGGCGAGGACATGGGTGTCCTCCTGGAGGTTTAGGTGCTTTTGGTTTGAGTTTTTTCCATTCCCACCTACTTGCCTGAAGTTCATACATCTGCCAAAAAAAATGATCAAAAGGAAATTTTTCAATTATTCATACTAGTTGTATTTTTATTGTCTCAGGATTTCCATAAAGTGGGAATGAGAACTACATGCTTATTGTTCTCCTTTTCAGATGGTAACCATTAAAATCAACCTCCTAAAATTTCTTGAAATTCTTGAAAAGGTAAAGGATTGCTTTATATATGCTTGGCTGTATTGGTCAATACGCTTGCTTTGCTGCATTCAGTGTTCTCCCTTATTTCAAGCACAGCAGGTTACAAAATTTCTTTTCACCTGTCCTGCTTAAAATAAGAGATAACACCGGGAAGCTTATTAGCCAGTACAACCAAGCATATACCCCCAGGTGTCATATAGAGGTGTATGGACTATACTTGTCAGTGATTTTTGATAGAACATTAAAACCTCCCCATGTTTCAAAACAAAATGCAATATTATTTAAAAGGAGAACCCAGCAGTCTAGCAGATATCATTTAGGGCTTTTTTTTTAATTCATACATCCCTTCATCTCTCATTTGGTTATGCAAGAGTGTTATTTTTCAATTTCTTATGTTTTTTTCAAATTGTATAATTTATAAGTTAGAAAAGTACTATTTTGTAATCCCATCATAATCCTTTGGTTGGCCAGTGTCATATAAAATAAAAAACCTAAATGACAATAGTTAAGAGTTCCACTTGCAAGATATATCTAGGGAAAAGAACTAAAATCAAACTAGTCTTAAAATAATTTGAGTACCTAAACCTTGTTATAGACAACATTTAGGTTGCAGTGCCTCATTAAAATGACTTCAAATACAGTATTTTAATTTCCAAACTCCTTTGTAATAAAAATTTATCACTCTTATCTTAAAACAAAGAAACTGTTTTATGAGGCTAGGATAAAATCACTGGAGCCAACATATTTTTTTTAACTACAACACAACCATGGACAGTTGTAGTGAGGCAGGCCATATAAGAAATTCATCCGTCAAACATGACTGGTACTGATAAGGTCAGAAGTGTTAAGTATTTTTTTTAAGTCTCTTAACTTTGTGATAACATAATACCTCCCAAATGTCATTCACTGAGCCCAAAGGAAAAAAAAAAACCAAAAAAAAAGCTGACAGAGTGAAGATGAGTGGAAAAAGTCAAACTTTCAAAGAATGAAAAAAAAAAGGTTCTAATAATGTTCCTAATAAAAAGTGTCAGGAAACATTGACATGTTCATGAAAGGGATATTTGACATGTTTATTCTACTTTTTTAAAAGTCAGTATTTCACAAATATATTAAAATAGCTAGGTTTCATTCAAACCCTTTAATATCTAAGTGGTCCAATCAATTCATTTAAGTTAATCATGGTTTTTCCATTTGCATTTTCCAACCTAAAGAGGACATAATTAGTTCAAAATCAAAATCACCATCTCTGAGAAAATAACTTTCAATGGCCTAGCCATCCACATCACCTGATTCACACTTGAAAACATTAAAAGACTAAATCAGACTATAAAGTTACTTTTTAAGGGACAACTTTATGATGATACAATATTCAAGTGTGGATGGAATTTGAAAATACTCCCAAAGCAAACATCCATGAAATTAGACTAATCATAAGGCATGTGTTTAAATAATCCAGATAAGGCTGGAATCCTTTTAGCAAGGAAGATAAAGTGATAACAAAAACATCTGTTTTACATAGAATGTGTCCTGATTCATAAAACAAAGATTTTAATCTCCTCCTTTGCAAACATTTTCTTCCATTTGGAAGTAAACAATTCATTTTCAACAATGAAAAGGAACACAACCACTGACACTTCCTCAATACACATGTACCATTTGCAAAACAGGTTTGGACCACAAACATCTTACTCTTGATACATCTCAAGATTTTCAATTAGATTGTTCAGTCATAATTTCAACACCCATCCCTCACCGAATAAAAACTTCAGCCACTGTTAAGTCTACTCTTACATTACAAAATTAATTTTTTTTTATGATGGAAAATTGATGTTACAACAAACAACCAGCATCTATGAAGCACTTCTTAAGATGCTAATCAAAATAATTATCATTGAGCTAAAATAGATAAGTAAATCTGTGAAATAATCAAGTTGGAGTCTAAATTGGAATGATGACCCTTTCAAAATGTCATTTATTAAACCTAACTGGGATTACTTCTTTTTACCAGTAAAAATACAGTTACATAACAGTAGCAAAAAATTTTACTGTGTATCATTAGAACAGAAATTACTGTGAGCCTTAAAACTTTTTCCATGGATGTGTTTTTTTTTTCAGGGTGAAAAGCACAACTATGATGTAACTGCAATTTCCACTCTACATATATTCAAATGTTGCTCTTTTTTTTGCAACATGCTATATGTGTAGCCGAATTAAATGTAATCAATAGTTTATCATATTCTAATCTAGAAAACATTTCTTTTGGCAAAAACCAAACTGAGGGAAGACATAACACTAATGAACATTTACTTCTCATGACTAACTGATATTTTCAAAGGGAAAAATTTATCCTGAGGAATTTTTTAATAGTGTTCCAAGGATAAAAGTACAGATGTACAACCTATTCTACATTAAAAATAGTATACAAATCATTCCAAATGATGTACAACTGTTCAGACAAAAATTGAAAGCCATAAGACTCCAAGGACATTTTCTTTTTTTCAACAAAAATTACATTTACTTTTTAAAGATCTTTCCTGTAAATCTTGACCTAGGTCACATATCAGGAAAGTGAATTAAAAGACTCTGGATACTAGGTCCAACATAGGGAATATCTGATTTTAACCATGTGTAACATGAGACAAGAACAATAGGTGAGACATCCATATCTAATATTTGGTACAATATCGTGTATCAATTTTCAAAATATTTGAGTGAAGAAATAGGACAAAAAGGAAGTTAAAAACGTATTTTTTCCTCAATAAAAACGTTTGAGTCTGAGCTGATTTAAAAGTATTGTTTCACCCTCTGATGTACGGAAAAGTGCTTTGATAGCCCACTTCAGAAAATAAGACATGGCGTTTGTAACGTAAAACAGATCTACGCAAGAAACGCAAGCGATCGGACAGCTAAAGAGAATGGTTATGAACTTTAACGCTCCCTAAGTATCAGAAAAACAGCAGGTACGCCGTTTCTCGCTCTATCTAAGAGAAAAGTGAAAATCTGACTTTTGAAGAGGCGTTTTTCCAATCAAAGAATAAAAAGGATTTGTGATAGTGCTTGATTTAACGAAGTGTAAACACAAGGGATAAATGCGCACTCAATCTAGGATTTAAAATAAACTGAATTACTTTGATTGAAGCTCCATATAAATCCAACTTTCTTTTGTTAAAGCAGATATTATAGTAGAAAGCCAATATTTCATACTTTAAGTTTGATGGATCGCTTCTCAATATAAAAACAAGACACGCGAAACCTAATTATTTACAAAGATTTTTTTTCTGCAAAAAAAACCTGTACACTTAAGCGCTCAAACATATTGCCACCGAGAAAAAGGAGACATTATGAACAGCATAAATAAATCAGTGAAGTGATTTTCACAGTAAAATTTTTTGAAATATAGAAATAAAATTGATATAAAATGCGCAAAAGAGGATATTTACCTCATTAGAATATCTTCCGTACTCAATCATTCCTCCAAATATAATTAGTCGGGTTCCATCGGCGATAAATCCGTACGCAGCACATCCCGGTGGAATATCTCCTCGCACCGCCGGAACAAACCATTGATTCGTTGCTGGAAAGTAAATTGAGCACATTATAAGATCGAGATACAACAGAACTGCTTTCGCAAGGGCACTGAGCCATAAAAAACGCATTGCAAAATCTGGCGCGAAGACAAACGACATAGAGGCCGCCATGTTTTGTACCCTTCCGCGCTGAGTGTTACCTGTGTTATACACATGAAGTTCGTCCACAATTCCCTCATTTCCACCACCAAATACGACCATAAGTTCTCTTATTGCTACCGCTCGATGACCATGCCTTGGCCGCGGCACAGGGCCAGTAGAATTTGTTACACGCTTCCATTTCATGGTAGCCGCCATGTTGTTGTTATACGGGCCATCGCGAAAGACAATAAAGTTTACCCATAAGCTATTGCGCTGTTTGCTTTCGGTTTAGCGCGCCGACCAACCAAGAAACTTCCGCGCCTCGATAATTAGTCGGAAAGTCGATAACCAATCGTGAAGGGTGATGTAATAACCACAGTAATGATCAACTTCGCTGTTCCATGAGCTTCCTCAACCCTCTTCTTCAGACGAAAGCGCCTTTAATATAAAAGGGGCTTTTGGAGCTAAGATTAAAAAAACTGAAGGAAGGTGCAACATTCTTCCGTCTCAGCTTCCAACGGGAAAATGAAACGGGAACACGTGCTGAATTGCAACTTTTCTGTTTGGTATCCAAAGTTCAAAAACATCACTATTAGAAGCCGGGTGATTCCTCTCTCGAAGGAGTTTGTGGATTATCTTAAAGCTGACAATGTTGTTCTGCCCGGTGAACCAGTTGCCACCAGAAATTCAGGCGATGAAATCGAGAGTGATTCTGACGAATGGCAAGCTTTGGACGAAGACCCCAGCGAACAAACGATAATTGCTCCTGAGTTCAATGAAATTGACACTGGAATCAAAGACGCTATACTCGATTTAAATGGAAGTGCTTTCCCTAAATTGAATTGGAGAGCCCCACTGGACGCCTCTTGGATCTCTTTTGACGGTTCACTCAAATGTGATTCCCCTAATGACATTTATCTTCTGCTAAAGAGCTCTGACAACATTTCCCAGGTATTGTTTGAGACTTTCAAACACTGTGAAGATGAAGAAGGGGAACTACAGGATGGTTTTGAACTTGTACTTCGCAAATGGAAAGATATAAATCCAGGAATGGAATTTCGATGTTTTGTGAAAAATCACAAACTCATTGCAATCTCTCAGCGGGATATTGCTAGCTGCTATGAGTTTCTTGCACAAAATGAAGAAGACATTTGTAACGACATCGCGAAGTTTTTCAACAAGAAAATAGCTTACAAATTTCCAGACAGTTCATACACATTTGATGTTTACAGGTATGCTTCTCAGAAGGTGTTACTGATCGACTTCAACCCATTTGGTGCTCAGACAGCCCCCTTGTTATTTACATGGGAAGAGCTCACAAACCTTCATTTGACAATCAGTGATAATGATGATGAGTTTAAAGGTGTGTTTAAGTATGTGACAGGTTCAGCTGGGGTGCAGCCTAATCCAGCACACCTTAGCAGAATGCCAACAGACATTGTGGACTTAGCATGTGGTAATGACATCAACAAGTTAGTTGATCTGTTGAAGGTGAAAGATCTGATTGGTCAACCTGGTGAAGAGTCTGACGCAGAATGATATAATGAGTCTTACTGCATTAGCAATGAATTATTTTGCACCAGTTTCATTTGGTCTGTCTACAAATTTAATCTTTCTGCATCATGTGAGCAAGATCCTGGTTGTTTCCCTGTCAATGCCAACATCTAGAAAACAAATTCTCCCAACCAATGACTGTACAGATCTGTGGCCTATTCCTGAGAATTTGGTGTTATATCATGATAATTTATTTTTGTTGATGGATTTCAAAATTCTCATCACCTGTTTCCTTAATAGCATTTTAAAACAACAAGGAAAACTTATTTTCTAATAACTCCTTATGTTTACATGGATTTAGATGTAGACCATGATCTTATCTACTGTGTATGTTGAATCTTTAATACATTGTTCCCATGCAATGTGAAAGCACCTTACTGGTTATCAAAACAATAAAATGGCAACCACAATGGTGTCTAAATTAGTTCTGAGGGTTTTGAACTCTTTTTATGATTTGTGAACAGTTTTTTTGTCCTTAGAAATTCCCAATGTGTTTCACTACATGATTGAAAATGTCCTGTGCAGTTTTTGTAACTCGGTTTTCATTTAGTATGACATTTGTTTATTGAGTGAAAATTCTTGTTAAATCAGCCCTGATCTTCACTGACATGGGCTTGACAACAAAATGTTGTGTAGCAAATTAGCACACAGTCCTCCCTCAAGGGAGGATCAAAGGGAGGATCTAAGACAGGACCTGGAAAATTACTGACATGCATTTGGACTGTTAAGGAGACCTTGGCTTTGAGATAATCATAGTCATTATGGAAAATGAACTTTTCCTCTATGGAGATTGAATTTTATTTATGTAAATTACGGTGCTGAAGAAACTCTCCAATTAGTGACTGAAAAGTATTTTTCTATATGTTCCACTAATTAACCCTCCAACCCCTAAGAGTAACTAGCATCCAATCACTCCTCACAATATCCCCCCAAATCACACATTAGGTTATGAGAGTAAAAGAAATGATCAACAACAGAAGAAGCCCTTGAATATTAATCCAATTCTCCTTGTAAGCACCTTAACCATTTAATGCCCAAGATCTCATGAGTAATTTTCCTTACTGTCTGCCATACAATTATTATGATGCTAATTCTGAGAATTTGGTACTGGATCAACTAGAAAATCCTCAAACTTATATTTTTCATTATTCTCATCACCTGACTGATTGATATTGTATTGATATTGTAAGGAGAAATTCTGTCTTGGTCACTCATAGGAGTTAAAGGATTAAGAGAAAAGTATGGAGAATATGCATACTGATGTTTGGATGTAAAAGGTTAACACATCTGTTTTTTGCAGATGACCTGATATTCAGTGATAGGAAAGCAAGGTCAGACATTTTAGCCTTACAGTTGAAAATTCTCAATTTTACTGGACTCTTCATCAATGGTGTAACTTAGGATTTTTTATGTCGATGTTGTAATTTTTTCAATATAACAGATACACTCATCATTGTATAAGTATTTTTTAATCCAAAATTAAGGAATAAAATCACTTTCATATTTAGAATACACTAGCCTAATAATTTTTAGCAGTAAATGAACTGTATAGGTAATGAAAATTGGCAATTTAACTACTTATTCCAGAATCCTTCAGGTTAATGTTTTGTGAAAAATAGTGTTTAAATCATTTGAATCCCACTTAGACAATTGAACTTAAATTAAAAAGAAAAATGAAACAAAACATGGTAATTTCAGTCAATCAGCATTATTTTGCATGTCCTATTAGCTGTAAAATGAGCGCTTTCATAAAGGAAATCACGCCTCACCCAGAGTAGGCATTGTAGACAAAAGCTACCGGAAGTTCAACTGTTATCCATTTCCAAACTACCTCCCCTGTCCTGACGTCACATTTTCGTACCAGTCCCTTCTGTGAGTAGTGCACAGGTAGGCAGTAATGCTTACAATCTCGACATACAGCCTTCGTCATGAATCGAGGGAGACGAGCCGGGTCGTCATCTCGGTCCCATTTAAAAGGGCACTCGTAGGAATGTGGAATCTGTCGTGAGGTCTGACCAGACTCTTCCGAAGAATCTACGTTCTCGACGAAAAGAAAGTTATTACGAAGATGGTGAAGTTTCTTGCGAGCTCGTGGTCTACGCGTGACATCCGGACAGGAAATTTGAAACGACAATGAAATTTCACGTAACAGTAGAGAGATAAAAAACAGCTGAAACAAAGAATTATTAGAACCGTGGTTATAAAAACTCCTTTTGGGGAAAACTGACAGGATTTAATTGTTAAGTGCCACTCTCGCCAAGAGCGGTCCTCTCGACTTCCCGTCGGAAAAAAAGTTTTCTTTTATTTTTGGCTCATGAAAAGGATTTAGGACACATGTTTCAAAAATAGTTTAGTTGTTCTCCAATTCTCTTTTTTTGCGTCGCCACAAGTCAAAAATGATTTTTGGCCAGACCACCCCTGTGGACAGCGATCGAAAGTGTAAATTTCAAAGATTTTGTTCAGCGCGCAGCGACTGCAACAATGTAGCTCACGGAATTCTATCTTGCTACAAGTTACAAGATGTAATCGGTTAGTTCACAGACAAAGTATGGAAACTTCAGCTGAAATATTTTTCATACCAGCTTGATCAGAGGAGACCCTTCCCTTCGACCTTAATTTGCATATCAAAAATTCACAACTTTGTACAAAAGAATTCTCAAAATGCAGCCGTTAATCGGGCTGAAAAAGCATATAAGTACATAGTTTATACACCAATGAGGTCACGAATTGCCTCAAACCCGCGGGTATACCTCTAGCTTCCATACACCAACTTCTTAAAAGCAACGCAAATCCATGTGTTTGCTCAATTGCACTCGTGTCAAAGATCACTTGCATGATTATTAAAATTGAACAAGATCTCCTTTTGACCGTTCAAACTTCGTTCGTTTATCTGCTACGTTGAGGATTTTAGGTTTTCACAGCAACTGAATGGAGATTAGATGCCGAGTTGTCCTAAAACGTTGCGTAAAGGTGATCGGTCGCAACGCTTTCTCGCTTGCGTGACTTACCAAGCAGACAAAGGTGATCGGAAGGCACCTTCTCGATAATTTACGTAGAAATATCAGGTCATGAACTGCGCACAGTGTGGAAAAGATCAAAATTAAAGAATAAATTTGGCACTCTGGTCATAACAGACATATCGCGTGGCTTAAAAGGACACCAAAACAAGTTAAAATAGGTTACAGTGTTTATATTTACAAAACAACACGCATACACTCTGAAATAATTTTTGCAGTATCTCCCGAGATTTAGTATACGGAACCCGATGAACTAACCCTCCTTTCCGCAGATTTGTTTCCATCACTAATGATGTTACGCTCTTATGGACCACAAAGGTTTTGAGCGACAAACTCGACTTTTCCCTGCGACCATCAAAATCAACTGGACAAACCCGGTTTATATATTGCGTGACGTGATTGTGCAAATTTTTCCCCTTACCATATGGCCTGTTTCGCGGGTTCTACAAATTGAAACCAAAATTAATTAATGTAACGAATTAGAATCGAAAGTCATTAAAATGGACTGAATTACATTTTAATGAGAATTTTAACTTTTAAAAAGGTTTACTTGATTCGTGGAGAGCAGAAATTGGAGTGGCTTTGGGTATTTCAGCCCTGATTTCTCTCCTGGAATGCCGGGACGACGTATTGAGTCATTTTAATTACTACCAGCTATCCAGCGAAATCCTCGATTACAAGTTATTTTGTTTCGTTCCGGTCATTTTGATCACGGTATGGAAAAAAATAATATATAGATTTAGGCAAGCCTAAAAGCGGAGCTCCCATTTTTTTCCCGCACGTCTCTTCAACAAAACTAAAGCCCCTACTATGGATAAAGTGCGTGGTAATAACTAAATACGCAACTTCTCCGTATCCGTGTAGAGGATTGATTATAAGATAGTGCCCGTGATACAGTCGGCCGCGCATGCTAAAAGTAGCACCTTGTACGGTCGGTCGAACGGTCGTACGGTCGTACGGTCGTATGGTCGTATGGTCGTACGGTCGTACATCCAAATTTTTTCGGGTTGATGGGTTACTTTTACTTTGTATAATTATGAGGCTACGCTCTGCGAGCTCCGCTATAACAGTTATTGGTATGTTCTAAACATCCGAACACTTTAAGAAACATTGGAAATGCGGTGAAAGTACTTGTTAACAGCCACAGCACAAGGGAAAATGTGAGGCAGTAAAAGAAAGCCAGACTGACTGGAGATGTCTTCGAATTTTTTGGAATTAAAGTTTTAGTCGGATAACATGGGTAATATATTTGAAGTTTCTCGAGAGTGAAGGCTATTATTTGACTAAAAATTGATTCGTAAGCGCCTATCTGGGCTATCTGCAATAGTAGACAAAACCAGAATTCTATTGACAAAATCAAAGGACAAATTGTGTCATAACAAATTTTTGTCTCGATTTTTGCATCCGCTTAAAATTTCAAAACTGTCAAATTTTGTCAGCACTTGATCTGCTCCTGAAACCAGCTGACACAGTTTACCAATGGACTCAAACTCATCGTACGTCGTTTTAAAGTTTTAAAATCCACAAGTTTCGCGACAAAAGAAAGTTAATGACTTCCAGGTAAATTTTAGTGAGTTCAATAACAAGCTGGTGGCGGCTTTTACGACAAATGGCGTTGAAAACTCAGTCTCCTTTCACTGCCTCACATTCTTCTTTTTGCTCTGGATGCTAAAAAATACTTTTACCACATTTCCAGTGTCCTCTCAGGTGTTCTGATGTTTAGAACATACCAATAACTGTTTTATTTTTTCCAAATCAGGGCTGAAATACCCAAAGACACTCCAGTCTTTGCTTTCCATGAATCAAGTAAACATTTTAAAAGATAAAATTCTCATTAAAATGTAAAACTGAATTTTTCAGTCCATTTTAACAACTTTCGATTCTAATCGAAACAAATTTGCAGAAAGGAGGGTTAGTTCATCGGGTTCCGCGTTGCGTTGTTTTTAAGAAGTTGGTGGATGGAAGCTAGAGATATACCCGCAGGTTTGAGGCAATCCGTGACCTCATTGGTGTATAAACTATGCACTGATATGCTTTTTCAGCCCGATTAACGCCTACATTTTGAGAATTCTTTCGTAAAAAGTAGTGAATTTTTGATATGCAAATTAAGGTCGAAGAGAAGGGTCTCCTCTGATCATGCTGGTATGAAAAACATTTCAGCTGAAGTTTCCATATTTTGTTTGTGAACTAACTGAATACATCTTGTAACTTGTAGCTAGATAGGATTCCGTGAGCTACATTGTTGTAGTCGCTGCGCGCTGGACAAAATCTTTAAAATTCAGTTACACTTTCGATCGCTATCCACAAGGGTGGTCTGACCAAAATTCATTTTTGACTTGTGGCGACGCAAAAAAAGAGAACTGGAGAACAACTAAACTATTTTTGAAACATGTGTCCTAAACCCTTTTCATGGGCAAAAAATAAAAGAAAACTTTTTTCCGACAGGAAGTCGAGAGGATCGCTCTTAGTGAGAGCGGCACTTAAGTTTATTCATTGTTATCTGATCAATCTAACTCACATGAAAGTTACAGAATGCCATTTGTGGCAGGAGATAAACGATTCCTCATGAAACAGATTCCGCCACAAAATTCTCGCTGCTCTTTATTGCTAATGTCTGAATAATCTTTTCTTTTTGTTAGGAATCGGTTTTTCTCCCAGCTCTTTATAAAAAGATTTTCAGTTATGTTTTTTAGAGGCTCTTTCCTCTTGATCCAACCTTTTAACTAATGATTTTTAAAAGAGCACTATTTTAAAGATTTCTTTTTCCAGGTCCTCTTAAGACTTTCCTGTTATACTTTCCTGATTTACTCTCATTCGCTTCTGCGAGACACTTATTGTAGATTATGCTTCGGCATAGTCTACCAACCTGAAATAATAAAATCTAAGAAAATCCTTCGTCGAAATAAGGCGTCAAAAATTACGTTTGAATTTGATAAGGATTTTTACAGTTAAAAGAGCATAGGAATCGATAAAAGAATCTTAAAGGATTTTCTTTCATCAGGCGATCATCAGAGAGTACATTCATAGTAACTGAAATAAAAAGTTCACCTTTGCCTTCCAGACGACATTCATTTTTCTTCTTATTTCAAAGTTCACCAGCTTCCTTCAATCTGACGGATGATGAAAAAGTGTAGTTGCACTGGTTTTTATACACCACGTATAATTAAGAATCTGAATCAGAGCAGGTGCATTTATATTCATGATATATCTGTTAGGAATAATTGCGACATTGCATAATTCCACTTGGCACGACACCTTGCTAACACTCACCCAGACATATCATCTATTGAAAGCGTGGGCCACACAAACAAACACAAAAGTTTAAATTGTGGGGTCTAGACAAAACGGGATTTATGACAAAAGTTTTGGATGTGGAGCTTGGTTGCCTTTTGCGAGCCACTCTCCGACTTCAGAGGGTAAAACCGCGCGTCGATATAATATAGAGCTTGTGCTTTCTTTACATTGCCCACCAGGGACTAAATTACTTACTACTGATAATGACAGTGAAAGATAAACATATTACAACTGTTTCCACGCACAAAAAGGGAAATATTATACAAAATAAGGGAATTTCCTTTGAATACTTAGGTATTTCCAACATAAAATTGCACAGAAAGTTTAGTTTTGAAAACTACTTTTCGCGATAGAAGGTCATGACTTTTGTTTTGCCATGTTTCTGTCAGTTTAACCTCCTTTTTCATTTGTATTTTTTTATTTTATCGTAGACGAAGGCGTTATTTTCGTTTTTTTTATGTTTAAAACCTTTTCAGTGATATGACTTAACCTTTCAAAGGAACTCAGTTAAGTGAGAGTGTGCCAAATTAGTATTCACAGTATACGTTGCGATCTCCAGTAGACCTCATTACTCACGGTCGAGAGAGGGCGGAGCATTCTATCCTTGAGGGCGAAGGCGAGGGCCGAGTAATTACCCAAAAGAATTTTTACGTAATAGAAATGGAAGATTAATTCAAGCGCATACACCCCTTTAGAAAAAAAAAAAAAAATAAACTCGATATGTGGAAAGGCAAAAACAAATTTCTCGTGAGAATAACCTTGAAACTGTTTCCAAAAACCAGAGCATTTAAATAACTTTTTGATCTAGTAGCACGAAACGAAATTATAAGTCTTTCCCTAGTTCTCGGTGCCACCGGCTCAGTCAGGTGGTTAATGACGTAACAGCCACCATGCAGTAATGAGGATAATTTCACAACTGTATTCTCTATTGTATCAGCCCTCGAATTCAACGAAAAGTTGACCTCTTACAACAGCTTTCGTCTATTTGATAAGGTTAATGTTATTTTAAGACAGCTTAAGAAGACCGCGATCATTTTTTAAAAAATTCGTTCTTGATGTAACACAAAAGAAATGGGAAAAAACCGGTTTTGTGATTTTCTCTGGCATAAAAAGATTTACCTTTGGTATGCGTTAATTCAAATTTATGAAGTTATCGCATGGGAAAAGGCCGAGCGAGACTCCACGAGCGTTCCGCTCTTCGCTTCCGATTGATAAACGACTGTACTCTTCTGACTCATTCGATAAAATCACATAAATTAACTTCCGATGACCTAATTTGTTAATACACACGATGTAATGACCAAAATTTGCTTCTTTTTTCGAATCAAGACCCATAGTCGGCTGAAAGCTGTCAAAAGTTTATGATTAGAAGGGTCGAAAATTCTCATTGAGACAGTCTCATTTCATCGCCACATACCACCTTAGTCTAACCCAGCCAAAGCCCGAGCGACAATGGGAACTTCAAAGATGTGGTGTGTACAACCATTACTCCTGCGATTGTTTATTTTCCTTTATTTTATTGAAGCTTTTAACAATTATCATCAGTCCAAAGCTAAGTTTTATAAAGTGCGCGGTGTTTTCACTCGCCCGCCAACGCTTCGTTCCCAAACAGTGGAACTCGTATTCCGTGACATTTTGCAAACATGTTAGCGCGGCGTGGCAATTTGCCACAAGTATAACTTTAATATCCCCGTGACTCCACTTTGTTGAAAATATTGGCCTGCACAGATATAGAAAATCTCGCGGCACCATTGGTCAGCTTAAAGCATTCATTGTTAATGAATATATATCTGTCAAAGTGAGTTCCACAGATATAGCTCGCAAACCCGAGCCTATTTCCGTGTTACGCAAGAAGCAAACAGTAAATAAGCTGAATATGCTTTATTTTTGGAGAAAGGTGAGGTTTTTTTTAATTTCTTAGGACCTTTTTTTTACGTAAAAAAAGGGAAGATTTATCTTTTTTCTTTAGGAGCCTTTAAACTCTTACCTTTTTTGTTCGCACAAATTTTTGTCTAACGGTGAAAATTCCTGTTCTAGTTTAATGAATTTTCTTGAATACTCGGAAATTGTCTCCTTAATCATTCTAACATGCGACTCTGTAATACTTCACAAACAAAGAAGAGAATTTTTATCCACAAAATACGAAAAAAAAATCAGTGAAGTTCAAAATCTGACAAATTTTTTTTGTTTGCTTTGATTTCGGTGCGTTAAACCTCAATCAAATTTTGACAAATGAAGAGTCACGGGCTTTATCCTTTTTATCTCATTGCATATCGCTGTTTCTGACGGCTTAAAAGTAAATTATCTCGTTTGAACTTTGTACATGATAACCTCTAAGTTACCAGTATGTTTTGCCGTTAATTGCTTTGTCTGTAGCTGTGTTAGAGAGGCATCTGACTGAACGAACATTGTTTCCTTGCTGGAAACATACCGTGACAACATACAGAAATGACCTTGAAAGGGAAATAGTTCTCACAAAATTCTTTGAGCTCCTGAATTTTCTTCTTAAAATCATGTCAACTCTCTGAAAAGTCTTGTTGATCACAAGAAAGCGGCGAAGAAATGTAAAAATCTAGCTTCAAATTTTTCAAACTTCAATTTACTCCAAATAATTCACTAAATCGCTGTTAGAACAAACAAATAAATTACATATCTCGGTATTTTCCTTTATTTCAGTGTCCTGTCATAGTTGTGGTTCTAATTCTGATCTACTCATCATTGAAAGTGACCAGTTGTCCACATCATCATCAAAATCCTCAACGAATAATCAAACGCCTCTTCCGTAGATACATGTTTGTAGAAAATCCTTACCCTTCGCAGGTGCACTTATCAGTAATTCCAAAACGTGTCAGTCGTCAAATCACTTTACAGACACCAAGTTCTACAATGTGCCCCTGGAGTTGGTCCCACGATGACAACCCGGATCGCGTCCCACGATTTTTGACTAAAGCCGTGTGCCCAGATTGTAAGCATTTTTGCCGCGCGGTTTTGTATAACTACAAAGGACTGATGCAGAGGTGTGACGTCAGAATAGGGAGAGCAGTTTGGAAATGGACTTTATTTGAACTTCCTGTAGCATTCGTTTTCGATCCTTAATAACTTCCCTTTTTATAATAAAAAAAACAAACATTTTAGACGTTCAAAACCTCCACAGGTTTCTGAGAATGACTGAAATGAAAAAAATTACTTATAATACGACCATTGTATAAGGCAAATTTTTTTCCATATACTTTGTATGAAAGAAAAATGTTCCGAGAGCGTACGCAGGTTCAATAATTGATAAATTAAGCCATCAAGTTGTTCTACGTATTTTAATTACCAGAAATAATTTCCCTCCCACTCAAACATATTGAGATATGAGCCATACTGATAACGACTCCATCTGATGCTTATTCCGGTAAATCAGAAACTTTGTGAATACATAAGACTAAAACTTCCTGGCTCAGTTTTGAATGTTTAATCCTTTCGATGTAAGTAAGAGAAATTTCCAATTAAGTGTCGAAAATAATCGGTTTGCATTGGTTTTAAGTTTTGCTCTACTTTGCTCTGTGATTGGTCCAGAAAAATCGTGCCACTCCATCAACCAATTGAATTCAAAACTAACACCAATTATGACTTGGTCGCCCGCGTTTTCCCGCGCTCCATGGGCGGTTTGCGTCATTTTAATGTGGATTTCTATTGGCTCGTCACGGTATCTTATTTTCTTCCGAGTGGCTGTTGTTTTAACTTTGGTTTTGGTTTTACGACAATCATCAATCGAAGAGCGGTCTATTTACAACTGAGTCCACAGGCAGACTACACTATGTGTTCTTGGTTATAATAATTGTTGATATCAAACGAACAAAATCTATAAGGGTTATGAATAAACTCTGAAAATTGCCTATCGAAATTACATCTGGGTCTGAGTATCTCAATAATGTTGGTGTTAATCAACGCATTTGTGGTATTTCTTTTTTTTCACTTTCATGGGCCGTTTCAAGCTTCTTTTTACGAAATTATTTTTTGAGCCGGAGGCCGTCGAGAAGAAAAGGAGACATGACTTGCAACTCGATGGTCACCAGCCGCGACCGCTTCCACTCCAAACTAGAATTAACGCCAAACTACAGAAAATGTCTCCTACCTTGAGAAAAGCAATTTCGTAAAAAGATGCGCAAAATACCAAAAATGAGTCGATTGACACTTCATGTAATTTTATTGAGATATTCAAATTTTGTTCGTCAAGTGTCAATTATTAACCAAGAACACATAGTGTGGTCTGCCTGTGTTGAGTAAAATGTCACTCTAAGGCCTAGTTCAGACGTCGTACTTACGCCGAGCCGAATAAAATTCAACGAATTAAGTTCATGTGAAGTACGGCGTCTGAATCAATTCGGAATGGCTGATTTAATTTAGATCGGATCCGGATTCTCCCAAAGGAACGCACCCTTAGCCTATTTTGTAGCCAGAAGAAGAAGACAAGTGATAACCGTATGTGCACTCACTCTCCTTCTGGTCATGCATTATCGAGTGGTAGCGACGCGTCAATACAGCCGAAACACTAACAACACACGCCACCATCGTCTAGTTTGACCCGCCAAGCCGGGCAAAACACTACTTTGCACATGCTCTCGAGTAAAAACAGCATGAAAAATACATTAAAATAATTTTTTGCACTTGGTTAGGCTCAGTTGAAGTACGGCGTCCGAATCAAAACCGGCCTACAGCCTTTCTTCCCGGCTGAGCCGGGCGGGATTAATTGACTGATCCAATCTAAATTAAATCAGCCATTCCGAATTGATTCAGACGCCGTACTTCACATGAACTTAATTCGTTGAATTTTATTCAGCTCGGCGGAAGTACGGCGTCTGAACTGGGCCTAAATCAATTCAGCCAGGATTAACTAAATTAGGTCGCCTATCGTTGAATTCGATTCGGCGCGGCCGAAGTGCGACGTCTGAACCGGGCTTTAGATCGTGTTCCATTTATGTAATTCAGTTCTCACAATAAGCGACTTTACTTTAGGTTTACAGACTTGACTAAAAATTTATTCACCAATAGGACGGCCTGTCGCAAATTTGTTATTCAATTCCGATAGCCTAGGAATTCACTTGATAGTTGTGTTCGTCTTCTAACTAAAGCGAGCGTTAAACTTGGCGTTACATACACTTGATATTAAAATGCTTAGCATCAGAATTTTCCGACTAGCTTCCTTTCTCAATGAGTGAATGTTCCAAAGCGTATGTTCTGTCCCGTTCCTACCATATACTAGTAACCTTCGCACGAAATTTTCTGAGGCCTGCATTTAAACGTTGACAAACCACTAGAATTACATGACGTGTAAAATACAGGCTTAGACCAGCACCTTTCCAGACTTTCTTCGTGCATTCCTTTCAAACGGAAACATTGCGTGACAACCTACGAAGCATAACGCAGGAGGCTACCGCAGCAAGTCACGTGCAGTGTAGTAGTGCAAAGTGCCCGACAGCTCATCACAGCGTTCATCATCCCTTCACACAAACCACTTGCTTCAGCGTGTGAACTACATCCACCAAGTCACTCTGTGCTGCCATGACGTCATCGATGTCCTTGTAAGCCATTGGTGTTTCGTCAATCACGTCAGCATCCTTACGACACTCCACGTCTCGTGTCGCCTGCACGTGATCGTCAATTGTGAACATTTTCTTGGCTTTGGCTCGTGACATGACACGGCCGGCGCCGTGGCTACAGCTAAAGGAGTATTCAAAAATTTGTTATCATAAATATAGTCATTATCACTATGTTGTTGTTCTTCCATCTTTTTCTTCAAATTTACGCCTCAGTTTAATTGTGAATATAGTAAGGCAATGTTAAACAAATTGAGAGACCGCGCTATGTAAAAAAATCAATCTTTATTTCACTTATCCATACCAATGTTACACTTACTGTTTTTCTGAAATATTATTACTGTTATATTAAAATCATTATGAAAAGAGTATTGAAAACGTGCGAAGGAAACCTGCCTTGAACTCACTCTGCTCTAAGTGGCAGTATGGCGAATAATTCAGTTGTTCGAAGTAAAGACGCTGTTATTCATGACGAACACACACAAAAAAACACAAACCTGTGAAAAGCCTCAGGATTTCCCTTGCCTCTGACAATGAACGACCGCGCGCCCATGGACCCTGGTATAATGCCTAACTCACCCTGACGAGCGGAAACCTGTAAGGAAAAAAATTCCGTGAAAAAAACAGTCAATGTAAAGGAATGCATATTAAGATCCTCGTTATTTCGACTTAGGTGGAGAAATTTCAATTGGGAACCGAAAACAATCCTAAATTGTGATAGTTTTTACTTTACTTCGTTCTCTGATTTGCCTGTCATATTCGCGCCATTCTCTTTCTCAGCCAATCAAATTAAAAACTAAAATCAATGGCGACTTGGTCACCCGCGTTTTCCCGCGCTTCATCCAGGTTACCTTTTTTTACTTTGTGTTCTCGTTGGCTGCTTGGGATATTTTCCTTTACCCTGTTTGGCTGTTATGCATGATAACCTTGGTTCTGGTTTCACCACACGTAATCGAAAAGTACATTATATATTCCGCTGACCCTCTTAATGAAAAAAATTTCTTATGCAACAAAAGCTCCAAAGGAGGTTAAGACAACTTTGTTTCTACGGAATGTAAATAATGGGCTATTATGGTTACCAACCGCTCCCTTTCTTGTAAGAAACACTTCTCTTCCAAAGTGTGTCTCCACCTTGACGTAGTTGTGATGACAGTTGACAGCCTTGCTGGACGGATCCACATTGAAGGCCGGCATATCGTTACAAGACTTTGCTGCCTTGAGCACATTGGTCATCATTAAATTACGATTCAGGCGAGCAAATTTTTGTGCCCAATTAACGGCAAATACGTAGTCGTCGAAGTTTTTCGTTCCCTCTCTGAGGTAAGCGAGATCTTTATCAACCTATGTAATTAAAAAAAATTAACTTATCTTCCTGATAAACTGTGGTATAAAGTCCCAACTTCCACCAGTTCAAAGCTAGTTATCATTAGTAGGGGTTCAAAACGGACCATTTTTGGAAATCCTCTTGAAATGAGAGATTTTGAAAATAGAAAATTTCTGTACTCGTATGGACAGAGAGAAAAAGGTACTTTTTGAAATCGATGATTTCAAACCTTGCTTCCTAGTCCTCTAACCTAACCCAACTCTGAAGGGTAATTACCATATTGGCTTTGGGTGGAACAGCATACCTTAATTTGCTTGTCCAGTTTCATCATGTCTTTCTTGGCGAGTTCAATAAAAACTGTGCCGATCCTGTTGCCTGGGCCTCGTGACCCTGAATGCAGCATAAACCACACCCTGTTTTCCTCGTCAAGACACATCTGAAGGAGAACAACACTATGGTTCGGACAACTGGTAGAATTAACGACTCAGTAATCATCGTTCGGGAAAGGCTGAACTGGAAACCTAACGAAAATTAAAGTCTAGGTAACTGGAAACTATACACATTGTTGATATTCACAGCACAGCTTCGATACAAACAGGAAAATTCACTTTTCACAAAATCAAGTTCACATAATTTTTCAAGGAGGGAAACATTGGGGAAATGTCTGACACATGATTAAGTTGTTGAGGTTATGTGGTGCCTAGTAAGAGGTAGATTTTCTATCCTCTCCGGTGCTATCCTCTGTTACTCATATGCACTTGAAAAAAGATGGTTGTGGATTTGGATAGGAGCTTTAAGGCACAATAAAAGTGTCAGAATCAGTGTATTTTTCTTTGTCACTTTTTAGAAAAAACAAAAGGGTTAAACCAAACAAACAAGCAAAAAAAGAAAAAAAATTCAGGAACTACCATTCATGATAGAATCTAAAGACAGGGCCAAGAATTGTAAATAATCCAGATTCAACTTCCATGGCAAACAAAAGCATTACTTTATCAAAAACCCATGATGAGCTTATTGTCAGATTTCAAATGCCCCTGCTCATGTATGGAATTTAGAGCTTTCCACTTTACTGCCACAATAGCCAAACTCAATTCGTTTAGGAACAGATGTAGCCTTGCTATGACTTGGTTTGTAAACTCAGAAGTCATGTGTCTCCTCTCACAACAAATTCACCTCAATAAAGTGATTTCCCGTTCCTAGAGTCCCCAGATGATTGACAGTGTTCTGTGCCTTGGCCAATGGCTGGCGACTGCAGATGAATTCATATTCTTTTTTTAGTTTATTCCACTCATTCATCACATAGTCAGGAATTTCTCTGGCCTTCCAGGCACCTAGGTCACCTTTACCACCCTAGAAAGAATTTGAAAACATTGCTTACTAGAAAGCCTAAACTTAATCCGTTCTTTTTCAATGTTAAGTTGAATTAACACTTAAACTCCCCTGAGTGACCGAAACAGAATTTCTCCTTACAATATCAATACAATTTATCAACCAGATAAGTGATGCGAATAAAGAAAAATTTCAATTTTGGGATAATCAGTTGACCCAAAACTAAATACTCTAAACTAAAATTATAAGAATTGTATGATTGACAGTAAGGAGAATGACAAATTTGATCTGGGCGCTAAAGGGTTAACCAATGGAATAACAATAATAATACATGTATCCAGTGTTATCCACAGATTCTGTAGCAGCCAGCCATTAAAAAAAAAAAAAAAGAAAAACATTGGCCAGCAAAGGCACTTTACTTCTTTGTCTTATTTGAGTAGCTGACACCTCAGAAACCAATAAAAAGTGAAAATTCCATTCACTGGTGCTTCTGGTCATATGATTTGTAAGCTTGAGTCTAGATCAAGTTGAATTAGTCCAGACTCTGGCTGCCTCAAGGAGCTGACTGCTCTTGCAAAAAAATTATTTTCTTATACCCAGGGATATAATCAGTATAAAGGGTACAAAAAAAATTATTTTCACATGTAAGATGAAAAACAACAAAGTAGATTGATAGCTCTTTGTCCACTGTTTTCAAGGCATGATTGGAACCTGAAATGTTGGTTTTTGTGCAGGGACTGAAGAACTAATAGAAAATCCTAAATAGAGCACACAACTCCAATTCTGCTCCAATCTCCCCATAAGGGATTAAAACAGTAAATGATAAATTGTGAGTTAATGAATGTACCTGATGGGTTCGTCCATGTGGTACAGCCTGCTCAATAGCCCTCCTAAGGTTCTTCAGTGAATCTGGCAGTTGTTCTGCAGTTATTGTTGTCCTTACTGCCATCATTCCACATCCAATGTCCTAAATAAATGGGAAGTAAGTAAATTTTTATCATTTATAAGTCTTTAATTCTCTTTCAGAAACCTACTCAAATAAAGAACCTTCATAACACATTGTCACTGAGATCACAATATTCTAGCACACTAATCTCATCTTGAATATTCTTCCTTTCACCCCTACTTCACCTTTACAATGTTGTAATTTGTTTTCTGTGTTTCTGCAAGTAACTGGATGGGAAAAGGGGGTGTTTTAGTGAAATCTGTTTCACCTTAGATGTCATCTCTTGATAATTTCTTTAACATGGCTTCCTGATTATTGTGTCTACTAGTTACCAAACAGATTTTTGATCATATTACCATACCCATCCTCACAATTAATTGAAAACATATTAAAATGATTTATAAGTTGTACCGACCACTCCTACTGCCGCTGGAATGATTGCATCAACAGTAGCCACCACACATCCCACACATGCTCCCTTCCCAAGATGCATGTCAGGCATAGCTGCAACATGTGAGTGGATTATTGGCAATTTGGCCAGAGAGCGAAGCTGGTCAGCAGCATCCTTTTCCACAGGAACACCTTTCACCCACGCTTTAACTGGCACACCATTCTAGTATAGAATTAAAAAAGGTTCCAGCAATCGAACACACATATCTTCAACAAAGCATTGCCTTGTGCGTGCTTTCCAACTACAAATAAATCCTCGAAAATTATCACATGCAGAAACCACTCAGCAGACCCTTTTTTTGATACCAAAACGTTGGAAGCTTCACCCCCATTTATTTGCCTCCCTATGCTTCTCATTACCAGTGTCTTAAAAATATATTTTCCGACTTGTTATAAACTGCATCATTTTACATTCAATTTTGCTACTGACTAGTGTATAGACTCTATGAGATCTACGATATCGTATTTGAACTATCGGTTGTAGAAGTTTCTAGGATTCATTATGATATGGACACAACCAACTAAAACACCACTGACAAGTAAAATCTCGTTTGCCATTTGGAAACAAAATCTAGTTAAAATTTACAAAATCAAGGAAATAACACAGGGCGATTTCTCGATTACAATGAAACACTGCATTTAAAGTTGCTTACACTCTCCCCCTCGCTAAGAACCACGTAACTTAACCTCCTTTTGATCGCCAATCTACCTCTGAAGAAAGAAATCAGCTGTTTACGACCAATTCGCAACGAAAAGGAACATGCTATCTTCCAACAAGACATCGTTGTAAACAACTGTGTTGGTCCCAGTCTTACTCAATAATTTCGTTTCAAAAGGTCCGGGGGAGGGGACGGGGAAAAGCTGGGAGGCGAAGGAAGGGAAAGTATTTCCATCGGGCACATTTGCCTATAATTTACTTGATGTTTACTCACAGAGAGAAATATACTTAACACCATCTTATTCAGGAAAAATAAACCCTAAAGTTCATTACTCATAGTTTTCTAGAATAAAGAAACATTTGGCAATACTTTCTTGGCTTCGACGTGGGAAATCTTCTAGAAGAAACAGACTTATCAAAGTTTTAAAGAGGAAAGTTTCTAGAGAAACTGTGGTGCTGCGTCGGTGGGAGAGTATAGCAGGTAATTTAGTGTTAACAACTGGGTTGAAAACGTAAATTAGCCACCGTAAAGGGTAAAAAAGCTGACGTTTCGAGCGTTAGCCCTTCGTCAGAGCTTCGTCAGAACGAAGGGCTAACGCTCGAAACGTCAGCTTTTTTACCCTTTACGGTGGCTAATTTACGTTTTCAACCCAGTTGTTAACACTAAATTACCTGCTTATCAAAGTTTTACTTGTGATAATCAGATATCTTAAGAATTAACTAATATAACCTTGTAAATGAATTAAAAATGTTTCCAGATGTGGCCTCTAGCTGGCAAAGGTAAAGATTTTTTCTAAACGCAGGTAATTTAAAACTTTTTCTAATCGAAGTAGCCGACGCTTCAGAAACTAAAAGCCAGCAAAACCCCAGACGCCGGTGCTTTTAGAGAACACTGAATCAGTTGACACGTTTAAGTCGATAATCCTCTCAAGCCTTTTATTAATTTCCACTTAGGGCTCAGAGCCGGCGACAATGCCGTTGTCTTAACATAAATTGTACGTCAGAAACAATCCTGTAGATCCTACAGTCCCTTAAGATCCGCGTCGCTTACAGACAGATCCCTACGCCACTTCTGAATCAACGTATGAGCAAAGGGCTAATGCTCGCAATGTTGGCCTCAGAAAATCTTCACGATGGCCAGTTTACATTATCCACTGAATTTATAAAACCAAATTAACTATTTTTTGAGCTTTGATTTTTTGGCTTAGCTAAAAATTTATGACATATCTTTTTTGTTGAAATTTTGAACATTAGTCCTTTTTTAGGAAAATCACGTCTCAAAACTGAGGGGTGATTAAAGAATTACCACAATACCCTTTTATCACAGATTTGGAAACGCTTTTCACAAGGGATGTTTTCACATATTTGGTTTCCGTTTAATATGGTCGAAAATTTTTGTAATCATATAGGGAAACATAAATTTCTGCAAGGGCCCTCTGTAGTACACTTGTACAGAGTTCTTCACTCTCTGCTGTAAGGTGAGTATTGAAAGCTTGAAGAATGAGAGATAGAACTCCAAACAACTTGGTATGATTAGATCGTTTAGGCGAAGTTACTTTTCTGTTAGTTTGAGGGGTAATCCTGTTGTCATCTCCTTGCGGGAGGCTTTGGGGTTGGTCCGAAGTGAATGAAACTTCTACGGTGCCTGTTTTTCCTCCAAACCTGGCGTAATCCTGGGTATATGGTGCATGAAACGTATTATCAAGGTCTATCATCAGATTGGATGAGTTGGGTGCACTACTAGCGAAAGTTTCCGGGGCGATTCCTTCGTTTTTGGTCCCTGAAAAATCTAGATCGTTGGAGTGAACTGCCGGACTGGTTATAGTATGGATTTCTGCCATCTGCTGTGTTTCTAATTGCTGGAGAGATGGGGGAGTTGTTAATGTTGATGAATCGTCAAAACGATGCCGCTCCGCCAGAATTCCTGGCTGCAAAACATGATAGCACTGTCGCCCTCTGTTTTCGACGATGGGGGCAGCACTGTTAGGCGGGTGAGAACTGTAGAAAGACTCAAACGTCTCTTGTCTCAGAATGTCAAGAATATCCTCTAGATCCTCTTCCCATGCTTTACCTGCCTCTTCTTGTGCTTCTATTTCAATTACCTCTGGACTCTGATTTTTGTTGCTGTTGATTCAGAGAGTGGGATCTGTTTTATGATTTTTGTTAGGATTTCTTGTATGTAGGAGGAAATGAGAAACAGCTTTGGGTGGCAAAGCCTTAAGAAAATACAAAGTACTTTAACCCTTTTTGCACCTAACATCAGTATGCATATTCTCCATACTGATCTGTCTACATTTTGTAAGGTGCTGACGAGGAGAATTTGTTTGACAATAAAGAGCCGATTTGGTTGGTGATCATTTCTTTTATTCTTGTGACCTTAATGCCTGATTCTGAGGTGATATTGTGAGGAGAAATTAGACGCTAATTGACACATGGTTCATGCTTTAGAGTGCACTATCGAGTTATGGAGCATGTGGGAAGTTTGGAGAGCACGAAAGAAGCGTAAGAGTTGCCCGAGGCAATAGCCGAGGGCAACTCTAGCTTCTTGAGTGCTTTCCAAACTTCCCACGTGCTCCATAACTCGATAGTGCACAACTAAAAGCATGAACCAATTGTTTCATATCATGGCCGGTGGAATTGTGCATCAAATCCGACGCGAAAAACGGACAACAAAATCATAAGTGATTGTTCGGGGTAAGCGAAATATCAAGCAAAATAGGAATTGGTTTTAATTTCAAATTTTCTGTCGAAATATATTAGCCCAAGGGAAAAATTCAGAAAATTGTCTTCGTTTTGGGACTGGTGGGCCGAGTCTCTGTTTGTATCCATTATTGTCGTGAAATATATTATCTTTCCCCGCGCTAACAATGGCCGCTCGCGCGAAAAAAAAAAATTTCTGGCGAAGCGATTTGCTCACGCTTTCAGCGTGCACTATCGGGATTTTGAGCACGCTTACATATACTGAATTTGATTGCGCGGCTCTGCTAGCTATGTTATAATCACTTTTAGAGGTTAATGGCATGAACTTAAAGCGGCGAAGCCTGGACTTAAATAAAACGTTTTGTGCACACCAAAAAAGCAGAAACGGCTAGAAAATACTTGGCTGCTGCAAAATAATTCAGAGTTTCGGACTACAGCACAGCTCTTTGATCTCTAAAGTACTGTCAAACCTGGTTCGACTCATCAAGGGTAAATTTATATACATAGAAATTTTTTTGTTTTCAATTCAATGCTGTTCAAATGTTTTTGAAAATTTAACATTAAATTTGAGCACATCTACTGGCGCACACACGCACATGTAAACCCCCTCAAAAACTGACGCGTACGAACGCACGCAAGCACCAGCACACACTCACACAGTAACGATGAAATGGAATCATAATATAATCAGACAAAAGATTTACTTACGGCCTTGGTTTTCTTCCATGTTTCTTATACTTGCCCGAGTTTCTGCGACTCATTATTTGTGACCTGCCAGGCCTCTTAAGCTTTCTTGCGTTATTCGTTATTTCTCGTCTGAGCTTTAGGTTAACACATTCAGACAGGATGCATTTTCCATTTTTACAAGGAACAGCATGTTTTGCCACGGAGAACATGATGGTTGGATTGCCACGCTGAAGTTGAAAATGAACTAAAACATGAATTGAAAAATACGTTCGAATGATCATGAATGAATGACATAACACCGAAGTCAAACGTTTACACATGTACACACATGTGCGGACGCTGTAAAGTGTCCGTGGCATTCTTTAAGGCTGACCAACAATTGTAGGATGGTCTCGAACATATGTAATCTTTGTTAATTGTTAGTCTTCACTTGTGACTTGCTAACGGCACGAGAAACTAATTTAAAGTTTATCGCCTGATTGAACTGAGTATTAATGATACCTTAATTTTTAAAAGTAGACATGTAGTTGTTGTTGGTTTGTTCTTAGCATATGTAATCTTTGTTACCTTCGTTGTAAGCAAATCAGCTTAGCTTGCAATATTTTCCAGTATATCTCAGCTTTCTGTTTGCAATGGGAGCTTTGTAGAAGTAGCTATATTTTTACCAGTATAGCGCTTTCAAGGGTGTAGTCTTAAGTGCAAAGGCAAGATTTCCGGAGAAAACAGAAGAGGAAATAGTAAGAAACAACAATAATCGAGTCGTGACCGGCCCCTTACTCAGTTTTCTGTGTCTGGAAGTTTATACGGGCTGACTACATGTCTACTTTTAAAAATTAAGGCCAACGAAAAGAGTGTGTTAAACTGCTTATGAATTGATTGAATTTTAATGGCGTTATCTGGGTGAGTTAAATCGGACTCTTGTCGTAGGTGGAAATCCGCGGCTTCCCTGTAAATTGGTTTAAAATTGTGTTTACTTAAACAAGTTTCAATAACTCAATCTTATCGGATTCTCATGCATAATACTGTTTTTAAAGACTGGATTCCATATGTTAACTTACAGGTTTAATTTACCTCCTAACTTTGCTGAAGAAGACACAGTCCTGCCAACGCCAGTATCAGCTCCTATCAGCTCATCAGCTTGAGGATAAGGGGACTGAAGACTTCATACAGCATATATTGTTATTCCTGATCGATTCTCAATTTGTGGAAACTAATACTTAAATGGTTTCAATCGAATTCATTTTCCTGTTTTTGGAGACATCTTCCGGTTTTAAAAACAACTTTTCCTGTTTTGAAGAAGCACACGACGAAATGCGAGTGCTTCTCAGAGAAGGCAACAAACCGGAAATACGTCAAGGAAAGAGTAGGTTACGCTGATTTGTCTGTCAATACTAGCTCTAATGCACGTAAGTTTCAGTGAGACGAGCAAGACAGAGAGAACCTCATTTTAGGCACAAATCGGAAAATTGTAGACAATGCGGCAATATGGAATAACCATTAAAAAAAAAGAGAGAATATAGTCTCTTTCATTAAAACCTTTTTTTTAAACAAGAATATGAACGATTAAAATTGGGCTGTCAAGATAAGGCGACAAATAGGGTCGGGGTTAGACCGCAAAAGAACCAGGACCACAAATGATTTCTCGAAAGTTACACTGGAAATGATCATGAATCGCACTCAGCGTGTCTTACTAAGAATAAGGTATGGGTGGCACTTTCGGAAAAATTTAATCTTTTCGGAGACAAAAGACCACAGCAGAAATGCGTAACCACAAACTGAAACTGAAAACCTTTTTAACTCGTGAATTGCGCGCATGCGCAAGAGCGAGTTATAGATACGATATGGGGAATGGCATTCGCTCGCTCGATTGGTCGATTCCTGTAAACTTTTTCTAGATTTTAGGCTTTTGAGTGCATTTTATAGTTTTTGGCGAGCAATAAACAGACGAAATGGCGACCTTTGTTGCTAAGAATAGTGGTGGGGTGAAAAAGAAGCCAATGATAATCTTAAAAGAGTTTTTTTTTCCGTTTTAGTTTCAACAAGCGGCGCCAGCGACTGGAAGGCATGCAAGGATTCACACTGAAATAACAGAACAACCTTCGTTTTTCATAAGATTGTAATTTACAATCCTTGAACTTGAAAACAATCCGAAGATTCATTGAAAATATCACTTACTGCGAAGCGCTCGGAGTTTACAGATGTTCAAAAGCTTTTTCTGTTATAGCGTGAGATTGAGGACAAAATTGATCATTACGTTTCGTCGCGTGTGTTTTTCCTGTGTGAAGCAACAAAAGATGCCGATGACTGACGAAATAACAAGTTAACACGAAAATCAAATAACACCTAAACAAACAATTTTAGCTACCAATTTTTAGTGAATGTTTAATGAACAATTTTCTTTTAAGTTTCAAGACAATTTGAAGATTCAACATACATACAACGTACTAAAATGCGAAAGTTACACACCACAAAATTGATAAATAGGCCTGAAATGAAATTCTATCTTGTTATTGATTATACGTTGCCTAGCACGTGACTTAAATCTACCCAGGCGGAGATCCAAAATGACGGTGGCAGGCTTGGCTTAGTTATATCACTCAAAACTCGTTCCTGTTTGTCTCATTTAATAAAGAGGGAATCGTTAATGTTTTCATTAAGACAGTATTGCCTTGATTTTCTAATATTTACAACGAAAGACAGTAGATTTCACTTTTCACCCACATTTACTTCCAACCTTTTCTTTTGAACCAGAAACAAAAATGATAGACGTTTAAAACACGACATCATCCACCTTGTCAAAAATAACAGCATGATCATTTCAATTGTAATGCCTTCTTATCCCAACGTTACTTTGTTTCTTTGCTACATTAACGAACACTGAACTACTGCTCGTACTCTAGATATGACAATCAACCACAAAATTCCCTAAACCAGATAACATTAAACATAATCTAAACTAGACCCTGTGAGCAGGGTAACTGGGATACCTGGATGGTACTGGATCCTTGGAATCAAGTGTAGTGATACTACGGGTGTCGGACTAGTATACTGAAATAGTGCGCTCAAGTCTGGCCAAGGGCATACACCTATTTCAAAACATAGGCATGCTATGCGTGCAAGAGTTCCTTTTTTGTAGGGTGGGTGGATTACTTGAAACATTGTGAGTGATGTCTACATTCTTACAAAAGGAGAGAAGAATATTAATGAAGGAAAGAACGAAAATGTCGAATTATCTCACTCACAGGTATTTTGTGGTAGATTATGTGTGTTTTGCGAATAAATGTAACCAAAAATAAAATGTATTGGTGCCACGGATACCTGTTAGTACAAAATGCAGACAGCAGACTGCAGACCGGATACAAAATATAGGCTGCAGACTGCAGAGTGGGTACAAAATGCAGACTAAGAATCTGAAGAGTTTTTACGTCTGGTATATAATAACATGTCATCTTACAGCTTACCGAGCGTCACGCAATTGCTTTTCTGCAATCCGCCTTCACGATTATTTGCACTATTGTGGAATATTCCTGGCCCATTTCTTGATGAAAATCGATCGCAATATTATTTCAAGCCTTCAATATAGTCTTCTTACTTTGCGCGCGAGTTGGTTGGTGTGATGTCTGTACAGATTTTATCAACGTAATAAAAGTAGATGATGTGAACAACAGTGATGGTAAAGCAAGCTTAAAACGGCAGAAATCGCCAGAAAATACAACGGATACACAGGGTATGAGTAAGTTTTATTGATTTTACGAGAAAAATGTTCATATTTCGAAATATGTATCGTTGTAAATCGACCATACTTCGTTCCCTGTACTATTCCTTATAACGTGCAGTTCCTCCCGTAACTTAACACCGAGTCACACAACGCGTGACGCGTTCATGAATTAATCGTTGGCTTTTTCTCGAGACGTGAGCTTGGGCCGCTTGTGACAAGACAATTGCGTAAACAATATTTAACATAACAACATTATACACAAAAAAACACAGGGTTTTGGATCACGTATTTATTAAAAAAGAATATCCATACAACTACAATGAAAACAAACATAAGATTCACCTTTCTGATCGTGAAATTAATACCATTCGTACTGTTATCGTAGCTACGTTCCTTGCCATCAAGTGAATCCAACATGTCGTCCTTCTTCACAAGCAGTTTGCATCCCATATAGTTATGTTCTTCAGTCTCACGGTAGAAGCGTTGTTTAATAGATTGCATAGAGTATATGCAGTTTGGTTTCAGATTTTGCTTTTTACAACAAGTGAACGGTTTTCAACTAAGACATTGGCATACTTAGCATACAAGGCATTCAAGGCTTTCATGGCTTTCAAGCGTTCGCGACTCAATCCGTTCCAAAATTACCGCTCAATAACATCTTTCAGAGTGGATTAGCCGCGATTAATACGACTTGTATATGCGTCTGTAAGTATTTTGCGCGTTTGCGCCATAATGCTCCAGGAGATCGCAATCCAAATACGTTGAAATACAAAACAACTGACCAAAGAGTTTTATTAGCAAAAATCACGTGATTTGTCATGTGACCCGGCCCTGTCCGTGTATGACAACGTCAATCATCATCAAGATAACACGCGTGATCAGCATGTGAACACCTCATTGGACCACAGGATCACAGTTAGTTGTCATGGTGTCGAGGGATAACACGCGTGATCAGTATGTGAACACCTCATTGGATCACAGTTAGTTGTTGGATCACAGTTAGTTGACATGGTGTTGAGGGCCCAATGACCTCTGGGTACTATTGCGCAATTTTTTCCATTTTGTGGCGGAGGAAAAAAAAAAAAAAAAAAAAAAAAAGACGACAAAAAAACAAAGGCATTTTAAGACTGGGCTACCACAGGTATCCCAGTAAAAAAAAAAAAAGACAACAAAAAAACAAAGGCATTTTATGACTGGGTTACCACAGGTATCCCAGTAAAAAAGACGACAAAAAAACAAAGGCATTTTATGACTGGGCTACCACAGGTATCCCAGTAAAAATCATGTGTCAATTCACGAGTTTGCTCACAGAGCACTTTGATTAGTCAAAGGTTTAGGAGCCGGGTCACATTAGAGCACATTGTTTGTATAATATATAAATCTGCCGACAAGTTGCGTTAAAAGGGTGCAATCTAAAGTGTAAAAAAATTTGCAAGAATCTTGCCAATTGCGAAAATTTCGCTCTGAAGAAGGGCTGACACTCGAAACGTCAGTTTTAAAACTCTTTATGGTGACCAATTTACGTTTAGTGTCAACTCAGTAGACAATACTAAATTATCCTGTTACACTCTCCCACACAGCACCATGATTTCTTTAGAAATTTACCCCCTTTGCTCATTTAACCTTCATATTGTGGAATATGTACCTGAATAAAGTTACGACAAGAACTAAAGCGAAGTCCGCGCGTTCTGAAACAATGCCACATACAGAAAGCCTGCTGATAGCGCACTAATAATACGAAAATTGCTATGTTGTTCAGTTTTCTGAGACTGAAAAAGATAATTTCTCAAAAAAGCCAGAAAGCTGAGAAAATACGAGTATTTTTTGCCTTTTTATTCGCAAGAGATTTCTCGGGAATGACAAGGTTTTTTTCTTCTAGTTCGCCGGAAGTCCAATATGAAAGAATTATGTCACTTATTTTTGTCACTTGTTTAAAAATTGGAAAGAATCTGTATCCCACTACAAAGAATCAAGCCAGAGACCCTCGGATTTTCCGAACTGATGCTGTACCAATCAGAAGTTAACAGTAAATTACGATACTGACCCTAATATAATACTATTATCTGTGACAAGCTTGCTGAATTTGATTGCGTTTGGCATCAGTACAAAAGTGAGACAAATCTGACACTATACATTATTCCACATAAAGGTAATGAAGAAAGGTTGGAGGATTTTGCTGACAAATTTTTCCATGGAAAATGAGCCACAAATAGATTGTAGATATATCATTTTTGCACTCAGTTGAAAAAATTGGTCCGCAATGCGTACGTGTGTCTAATGCTGGGTTTTAGCGGTACTTCCTTTGGGTCTTGTTTTGTGTAGGTTTGGTTGCAAGTTCAATTCAACAATTTGAACAAGAATTGATTAAAATAATTTTAGCTGCAAGGTTAGGTGGCTAAAATCTGGAATACAGAGACTGGAACATAGACATCAGGGATGAACAAGTTTATTGTAAAAAACAGCCTGCATTACAAAAGGAACCACAACTGTATGTATTTGATACAATAAGTAAGAACAAAACATGATTCAAGTTAGCAATTGTGATTTTTTTCTTTTACATCAGAAAATTTAATGAACATATAACTGTAATATAAAAAAAGAAATAGAAAGTTTAACAACAGGAGAGTATGAAGAAATGAGAACAGCTCTACTACTTGATAATTACTGAAGGTTTCAACTGAGACGGGTTACTGTTGTAATTGAAAATTATAAGTGGTAACATCAGTAATCTGCATTAAAAGCCTCAAGTTCCTGTTGAAACTTTCTCTTCTCAATGTATAAGCATTAAAGAGACTGTTCATAAATGTACTTCAGTTACAGTTTTCAATTGAATGTGCAAACTCCATAAAATATATAATATCTAAATACTTTTAAATACAAAAAGTCACTTGGGAGAAGGGGAATGCTATAACAGAACATTGTCCCAGTGATAATAACATGAACATTTTGTCTTTAGTGAAAGATACAACAATGGCTTTGGTATCCTGTTAAATGGTAATATAGAGTGGATGCATTCTGATTTTTACCATTATTTTGGTTCTTGCTGCAGTTTAGTTCTCTGCAACACTGACTGCAGCCACAACTTTAGTTTTCTTATCAAAGGTAACAAAGAGCATTGGTGTATTTAGGAATGCTTCAACAACAATATCTTCACTTAATGACTGCTTAGTGTCAACTTTAAACAACTGTAAGGCACTGAGCAAAGTATCATTAAAAAATGTTACAGTGGTGTTAATGTCATCATGTCTCAGCAATGCCTGCAAGTGGTACTGACTGCTGCAAGCAGACACTTTCTGCCTGAGGTCACATGTTTCACACTTTACTACATTCCCTGGTGTTGCTGGAAGCTTTTTGTTACACTTGCAGCATTGGCGATAGCACATGAAATTTTGAACACCAAGGACTTCAGCATTTGTTGATGTTTGGGTGAAGTAGTCTGGCAAATCACCTGGTGAAGCTACTTCCTCTTGGAAGGGATCAGCTGGTGAAATGGAACAGTCATGCTTTGGTGTAGTAAGGTAAATGGAGTAGTTGTCATTATCCTTCGTCACTTTAAGGTTACAGAAGTTTTATGTGTTGTCGTCTGCAACTTCTGTAATCAGGTCCTCCCACAGGGTTAGTTTGATTGATCCAAATGGATCTAGGAGGCAACAATCAGCTTTCGACTTCGTACCATCTCTTGCGATTATTTTCTTCACTCCAGATAAGTGGACCACTTTGGCTTTGAGATTAATAAGTTGGTTATTGGTAACATTCAAGAGCATTGAGATGTTCAGAGTCGAGGGAATCTCTTCTCGTAGAAAAGTGATCTTCTTCAGTTCCTTTATTTGGACTCTTGCATTCATGAGAACACTGTCATTTTTAATAGTGAAGTTGCTAATCTTCACTGAGGACTTTTGTTTGCTGCATCTTTCAAAGTCGAGATGCTTGCTTGAAGAGAAACAGACTCCACGTACTTTGGTCGCTTCTGTTTGAATAAGCATGTTAGGTTGTCCATTGTCGTTCAAGTCCTATTACAACTGAGGTGTGTCTACCTGAAGAGCGAAGAGAAATAAATGGTATCAGTAACTGTGAGTTGTAGAACAGGTATCAAAGAAAACTGCAATCTGTATGTACTACAAGGCACAAAAGCAATAATCATAAAATAAACATACCTGGATATGTGTTGCATATCACATATCTGCAGATTACCCCTTAGATGTCAATCACAATGCATGATTGGTATCTAAGGTGTACATTTGAGTTAATTTCATTTTTTTGTACTCATTAACTATGAATATTCTCTTTAAGACAAAAAGAAAAACACATGGAAGTTACAGTGAAGGTGACAAGAAAACCACAAAGGTCTATTTTTGAATCAATGCATAGATTGCTTTGTAATCAGAAAAATAAGTTTCTAAAATGTGTACATGGATTTGTGATTCAGGTAAATTAGTGTAGACATGGTCTATAGTGGTCCTGTTATCAGTAGTAGAACATGATACCAGTTGTCTGTAACTGTGATCTCTTATAAACAGATTATAAAGAGGAATCTTATCTTTTTCATTTAACCAATTGATATTGAAATCGCCAATGAAAACTTTGAAACCTGAAATATCAAGGGTAAGAAGTCCGATCAATGCTGCACACATTTGTCTAATTGGCACTCTTGGTGACCGATATATGCCTATTATGGTAATATGTGGAACTGTTGTAACCCTAATGATAGTTATTTCAACACCACCAGTGTTGTTGCAAACTGGATACCCAGGTAGAAAAGGAATTTTACTGTACACTGCGGTTCCACCATAAGGTCTTGTATTGAAAACGTCAAGTTGACTGTCATTTCTAAATAGGGTATACCAAGTGATGCTGTAGTCAGTATCACTGTCTAAGTAACATAACTGTGTTTCTGAGAACACATTTACATCCATGTTTGAGTAGTCTTGCCATAAATTGGGGGCAAGAGATCCATAATCTGAGTTCTTCATATCTTTGAACACATAACTGTCCATAACAGGTTCTAGTTGAAACAAATCACCCAATGCAATTATGGTAATACCTCCAAATACCTCTTTGCTACCCTTGATATCCTTAAGTCTGTTATTTATTTGGACATTTAACATAGTATTGCCTATCATTGATATTTCATCAAGAAATATAAGCTGAACAGCACGAAGTTTACATCTGAGGGTATTTAGTCTGCTTGAGTCAAGAGGTTTATATGTCTTTAGAGACTGGCATGCTGGTATTGCCAAGGCACTATGTACTGTGTTCCCTTTGATACCATAAGCAGCTTTTCCAGTAGGGGCAAGCAATAATATTTTAACTTCATTAATGTTTTCGCCTGCTCTGGAATTGTTTTACTGCTGCTTGATATAGAGCTCTGATAAGATGGGACTTGCCCACTCCAGCTCCCCCCAGAGAGAAAATAGTAGAATGGTTTGTCAGATGTTTTAATAAGATGCAAAATGTGATAAAAAAATTCCTTTTGCTTCTTGTTTAGTGTTTGAATCAACTGCCTGTACTCTTGATCTTGATCATTAAGTATAAGTGGTTCACTACTTGATACAGGAAAAGGAATTCCAACATCATCTGATAAATCAAAGTTTTCATTAAAATCTGGGTGTAGATCTTTATCACCCACAGCCTCACAGTGTTTTTGTTAGGGCCAGGACACCGGGACCTTTACTCGGCTATTTTAATTTTTGTCCCGGCTATTTTCACGCTCAGTTTGTACTAAAACTCCTGTGGAGACTATGGTCAGCCGACAGTTTTAAATTTGAACGTAAATTACGGTAAAATAAATAAAATTTTGTATTATTTCTCTGCTTTTGGGTATGTTTCTTTGTGATAAATTTTGTGCACGTGCAGCTAATTTGGAGTTCGTGACTTGAGACGTTATGAAACAAAACAAACGCATTTATCTGCACTCCCAAAGTTCGTCATCGGGGTATCGAATAACCTCCATTCGTGAGTAAATGTGTCAAAAATAAATAGTGTTACAAAACCTGGAAGCCTCGCGAGAAAAAAAAATGCGTATTTCCGTCGCAGTTTCTCATGGTGTTGTTCCAGACCTCAGCACTTGTGGAGCACTGCAGTGGACAAAAACATCAAGATTCCATTGCAGCAGAAATGTTAAAGAGGACCTCGATTTTTCAAGAAAAACTTGACGAGCGTAACCTCCACAGGCATGAAATTCTGTATAGCGCTTTCATGTCATTGTACTGGCTGGTTCAGCATGGCATTGCCTACCGAAACTTCCCCTCCATGTTGAAGATGATGCGGACGATAGGACTGGAAAAGCTGGAGCATTTCCAACATGAATCATTGTGGTCAGTAAGAGGAATCCTCACGACGATGGGCAGGGTAATAAAGGAAAAGATCACAAAAGCTGCTAACGAAGCAAAGTGTTATGGCCTCATGGTGGACGATGTTACTGACATTCAAGTGAAAGAACAAAACATCATTTTCATCCAGTATGTGGAAAATGCAAATGTGCAAATCCGCTTTTTAGCTGTCAAAGATCTTATGGAGGATGCTGTGTCACCGAACGCCAAAACCATCACTGACAACATTAAAGAAGAACTGGCTAAGGATGACCTTGACGTTCAAAAATTCCTGAGTTTGGCGTCTGATGGAGCTTCAGTAATGGTTGGCAAGAATAATGGCGTAGCAGCACTGCTCAAAAGGGAGAACCCAAGACTGGTCAACGTTCACTGTATCTGCCACAGACTGGCATTAGCTTGTGGGGACTCCAACAACGAGGTGGAGTACATGCTAACCATAGAACGCCTACTGGTTCAGCTGTACAAGTGGCTCGAAAACTCCTGTGTGAAGACGGCAGCGTATCTTAAGATGCAATTAAGACTTAGAGACATGCAGCTTCCCGCTGACGAGTCTAAACGACACAAAATTGGTCACAAACTCCAACGGGCTTGCAGAACACGGTGGCTGTCCACAGACAAAGCGGTGCAGGGGGTTTGGTAGGACTACACTGCAATTCTTTTAACGCTCAGTGCTGACGAGTTCCGAAATGATGCAACTGCCATTGGTCTACTATCCCAGATGAAGACCGTGAAATTCATAGGTAAAAAATGAGATTTTTAATCTGGGTTAAGAAAGGCCTGTGTATGTACTTAGAAGACTTTGTTAAAGTCTGATGTTTTTATTGACAAGTCTAGTGAACAAATGATTCAACGGCATTATGTTTCTTCTTTTTTCTGTAGGGAGTATTTATATCCTGAAGATGATTCTTCCTATCCTCACAACAATCAGCAAATGTTTCCAAGCTGGTGTAGTTTCATTTGCCAAGATTGTTCCTACACTTCAGTATGCCAAGGAACAACTCAAGCAAATTGCTACCAACGAGACACCTATCGCAGTGCTAAAACAGGTACACTTTATCTACATGTTTTATTGTAACTGTAATGTATGTATTATCAATGTAGTTTTATAAGTTGTCAAGTTGTTCTAGTGAAAATCAGGGTGAAAACCTGTATATTTCTTAGTTATCATAACAGTTACCGACGTATAGTTAAATATCAATTATGCTACGAGAATAAAAAAAACAATTACATTATCAGATTTTCTGTCATTCTTCATACAGGACTTGCAACCTGAAGGACGACTCCAACTTGTTTTGAAGGACTTAAGAGCAAGAGACCAGCCAGACCAGTCACTGCCAACATCCCACCAAGAAACTCAACTCAAAAGCTTTTTGAAGAAGTATGTTGGTGCCCTGACTGGAAACATTGATGCACGGTTCCAGGAGTCCTCTCCCGTACTTGATTCCTTCAAGATATTTGATTTACTTTCTGTTCCTACAAAAACCGACGATGGCTTCAGGTATTGTCTACTTTGGGTACTTTGATATCATGGTTTTAACATTAAACAAATTAGACCACTGTTTGGTTTATGCTTTTTCATTTACTGTTTTACAATTTCTTTTTCTTAAAGTGAATATGGCTCCAGCATGATTAAGAAGTTGGCCGACCATTACTTCCCAGGGCCTCAGCATGCAGAAGATCACCAACAGCTTATTGTGGAATGGCAAAAGGCAAAATATGACCTACTGCAGTGGAAGGAAAATGATCTGCCACAAGCTATTCGTCAGGGGGAAGGTTCAATTACAGCTACTGATTGGTGCCTATCCAAGCTGATGCAGCCACCCTATAGATCTCACTATCCCATGCTGTCATTCATGGCTGAAGTTTGTCTAAGTTGCCCAGACAGTAATGCTTGGCCTGAGAGGGGAGCCAGTGTCCTGAAATGGCAGAAGAACAGGTTGCGGTCAAGAATCAAAAATGATTTGCTAAACCCCTTGTTGCACATTTCTATCAATGGGCCCAAACAACAGTCAAAGGAGTTGCCATCCTTAATCCGTGATGTGGTTGCAGAGTGGCTGAAAGAAAAGGATAGAAGGAAGCTTAAAAAGCTTCCTCCCATCTCAGCTACTGTGGCCTCATCTTCCTTGGCAGAAGCAGTCCCATACCATCCACCAACACTCGATGAAGCCATTCCACATGATCTAGATGTACCATCCTCCGTGGAAGTTGATGATTCACAAAGCATCAAGAGTGAGCCAAATGTCGACGCGTATGTTGCTGCTCTCCAGCTTGAATGCGATGAGAAAAGCCACAACATGGAAGATTCTGACTATGAATCAGACTATTTCTCTGATTAGCTATAAAGTATCAAGTATAGATAATTCATTGCTCTGAGTTGTCTTAGGTTAATCACACCATAAATGAATGCATTTCTGAGCCAAAAAATGATTATTTTTAAAGAAGAAATAAATTATCAAGGAAAATGTTTTTACTTGTGAATTGAAAACAAGAAAACACCAGTTCTTGACATATGAAGAGCATCCTGACTGCAGAAAGATACATTATGGATTATTGAAGCTGAAAGGTATGTGTTTTATATAGGAGTATTATAGATTTATACCATGTGAACTTTACAACTTTGAAAATAAATATTAAAATTGTGAAAAAGCCAAAGTTGTCATTTATTTCTTAAGCATTTTGGTATGTAATCCGTACTACAAGTTGCATGTTTCATAGTAACAAATGCCATATTATATCAGCCAATATAAGAACAGAAAGTGTGCAAAAGTAGCCTCAAATGCACCCATTTGGGCCTAAAATTTTCAATTGCATATCTTTGCAAAAGACCACCTGTGTATACTTCTTCACAATCATCTTCCATTTCTAAAATGTCATTAATAGGCTTAAGAAGCTGTACTCTTTTATTAGGAGACGCAGTATTTATAAATATCACTTGGCGCGATGATTTCTTCATAGGAAGCTGTAGAACAATGTAAACAGCTTCTTGTGCACTTATCTCAACACTGTTCAAAAATTTGTTTCCGATATCTCTGACTTGTTGTTTGATGTTAGAATTTCCTTTCCTAGCTTCAGCAGATGCTTGTCGCAAAAGTTCGCTCATTCCTTTTTGAGCTTTAGAAATATAAGACACTATATACATAGCACATGCATACACATCAAGAACAAATTGAATATCCATATTTGCTCTCCATGCCTTAAGGCAAGCTGGGTTGTAATTGTTAATTCTTAACTCATTTGGTTCTCTTTTCAAAAAGATAGATGGAGAATTTAAAGTTGACCTGATAGGCAATCTATAGTTATTTTCAGTGACACCTAACTTGACAAGCAGCTCATTAAAGGTAACTAATTCACCTTCTTTTAAATCATTCAATTGTTTCTGGATAGTTTTCCAATTTTCTTTGTGTTGTTTCATTTCATTTGCTGGTTCACCAATTTCTGCAGTTGTAGATAATCAACTGGCCATTTACAACTAATGATCTGATCAATGAAGTCTGTAACAATAGCATCATCATCAACTCCAAATACTGGTGCACTGTCTAGCCATATAAGCATGTGGATGTGAGGTGAGCCTCGCTGCTGGTATTCCACTCTATAGAACCAGTCAGATATTTTGCCCAGAGGTTGGGCTCCTTTTAAAGAGCATGTAAACCCAAAAAACGTTCATTTTCTTTTCACATAGATGTTTAGTAAATATATCAAGTACACCAAAGGTACCATTCGTTTTTTCTCAAAAGTCCATTTTCACTTTGTAAAAGCTCTTCCAAATTCGAAACAAATGACGCAAATTTGAAGCGACAATTTGTGAAATTTGTACAAGGTCAAATTTCACAAATTGTTTGTAGCAGTCATTTTTCTTCCTGGTGCTGTACCGAAGATTCAGGCCTTACTAGAAGCAAATTATTCGGAAGTATAAAAACGACCCATACAGTCGGTAGACGACGAGGATTCGGAAGTGGCCGACCGAACTGAGAAGAAGTTGAGCTCTTTAAAAGTTAGAGGTCAACGGAGACAGTACAAAATCGATTTACATGAAAACGTTTCGTTGATTAAACAACGATAGCTTTATTGGTTCTATAAAAACATCTTTTTTCTCATCTAATGAAAGATTATGGGGAAGCCAGTTGTTCGGGAGCCAGCGCTGAGCCCATAAAAGACACTGACTCCTCTGATCCTTTGCCTGAATTCGAAACACGTATCAAAGAAAGAGAATTCGTTGATGTCAGTGTGTAATAACGTGATCTGGGATTTTGTTGGTTCGATGCAAAGAATTCTATACAGGATCCCATAATCAACCCTTATTTTCTATAACAAAATCCATGCCAGCCCCACTTGGTGCTTCCTTTGAGAAACCCTGCAGAGAAACAGCAGAAGAATTTGTGTCACGATTTTCACAGCAGTGAAAATACATTCAAAGGTCAGAAGGACAATATTCATCATTTTGAGTACAACTTAAAAGATCCTGATTTCAGCTTGCAAAACTATCTTTTCAGTATTTCAAATCGAAGCAAACAAAAACAGAGTTGGATAATTATGAAGGCCTCACAAGGAAATGTATATGGTACAACTTGTTTATCGATGGAAATGCTTCGGAGATGAAGGAAAGCAATACATAAATATCTCATAAAGAACGGGCATAACCTCCAGTGCTGTAAGACATAAATAACTAAGATATGCATTAACATATACCTTTGTTTCTCTCAAAGGTTTGCCGGTTTTAATCCAGTGTAAGGCGATCCAAAATTCGCTGGAAAAATGTTTCGGATATTGTTTAACGCACAGGATGGCACAGCGACCCTGAAGTGTTTGCCGAGATATTCCCAACACCAACGAACAAGCTATCTGTAGGCAATTTAGCGAAATTTCCTGCCAGGAAAGAAGCGAAAAACAACTAGCTCTAGTACTGTATTATTAAGTCAATGGCAAAAACAACCCAAGCAAATCGATCTCAAAATGTAACAAAACAGATGAAACAGAAAACATTTAGCTTACTCGTTTCCGGTGTGATTATCTGTGCCTTGCTGCTGCCTGTACGCGCAATTGGCCGTCTCCAGCACCCAGAAATCAAGACAAATTGACTGAAAACCTGGATGCTCAGTGATACAACTTATCTGGGTTTCAGGCCCTTGCTACTCTACTTTTTGCCACAATTGCCCGATTTCCGCACAACAACCACTTTCATGAGTTGTCGGCATTGGTTGAAAAGTTCCACACTCGCACCTTTGATAATTTTATATAAAACACTCTCAGAAGCTCAAGTTTAAAAAATTTCTGTTGCATTCTTTTAGATTGTATCCTCGCTTTATTGGATTTTCATGTCAAATACAAATAAATCACACAGTAGATTAAATACCAGTCTGAGTTTCCGAGACGGTCGCATCGCTGTCGACATGTTCTGTACTGTCTTAGTGCGGATCGCTTCGGTGAACCCTACGCGGCTCATATTGTTAAGAACGTGGCCCAGACTCTCCTGAAGATTCTGGATTATCCCCATCGCTGTCATGTACTAAGCTTAAGGCATTCGAGTCGCTATCTTCTGAAAAAATATCTTCCAAACTACCGCTACTTACACGAACTCCCAGACCAGTTCTACTGGGGAATATGTGTTGCGCAATATTTTGGTTCCACCGCTTACGTCACGACTTCTCGCTATTGTTTTTACCGGAAATGGAATTCAAGTTGAAAATGCCGATTTTCTCCTAAAATAAGTCGAATTGGACAAAACGAATTTCAAATTCGTTTTCTACGCCACTTTTTACATAGTATAAGAAAAACATGTATTTTTGGGTTTACATGCCCTTTAAGAGAAAGTTAGTCAGAAACTGACTAACTTGATAATCAAAATGCCTTGCACATGTTACTGGCTCACTTTGAATTAACCTGCATTTTTCATTCCAATTCATATTTCCTAAATCAGTATCTGTGTACTGTTTGTGGTCAATTAATTCACCAAGTATTCTAAGCAAATGGATCCACTGAGTTTCTGCTGAAGAGAAACTACAAAATAATGATGCTGGTCCTAACTGTCTTATCATGGCAAACAAGTCCTTTTTTGCTTTTTCGAAATAAGGTGGAGAGCCTCTTAATGCCTTGAGGAACTGAAATCCTTCATCATGATGAATCAAATTTTCTATTGCCCCTTCTTGTTTGAGTTGTGCTGCATTTAAAGTTCTGCTATTTCCTTTGCACTTTCTAAGAACAACTTGTGATTTTCCTTGTAATATTTTCATTTGCAGTTTCTTTGCTTGAAGAATATGTTTTCAACACACATTGCAGCTCTTCTATCTGATCGTCGTAATTCAGATTTACAAATGTCACTGTAGTGAACATTAACAAGTCTATCATTATTTCCGGTCGTTTTTGACCAAGGAATATACCAAGATATGCTAATTCTTCAGAATACTGATCTTGAAATATGCTTAATGGTTTCTTTCCTTCACCTGGTGCAACACTTAGAATACATTGACTCCCATTGTCTTCAACAAAATCTGTGTTAGTTAACATAGTGTCAGTAACTCCAGCAGGTATTTCTGCTTCATCCTCACTCCACTGATCTTCAGTCTCAATAACTTCACTAGAGGAAGTACATGTATTATTTGTGGTATTACTAGTACTGTTGTGAATAATTTGTGGTTCTTCAGTTTCATTTTCAATATTTCTGTCATCAAATAGAAAGTTTGATGTGCATTCTTCTCCCCAGGCTTGTTAACTGTTATTTCTTCTTGTCTATACAGGGTACTGTTAGTGACAAGCCAGTTTGCTGCTTGGACAACTTTATGAGGTCTTATGTTAAGGGATAATGCTGAACTTTTGTATTGCAATCACAGTCTCAGACACTTCTGCTGGTACATTTACAACATTTCCATGTATTTTGAATTGTCTACCTCTTGGTACCTGCATTAATTTTAAAAGAGCAAGTCTTGGAGCTAAAAGTCTGCTTTCCGATTCATTCAAGCCAAAAAAGTCTGGTTTCGTTGCAAATTGCATTCCATTCAAAACAGCAGAAGGGGTAACTTTATTCTTTACTAAATAATTATGGCATGTTCTACACAACCACTCCATATTTTTCACACTTTTTTGATTAGATAAATATTTTTCAGTTGATGAAGGATATTCCTTTCTTATTTTATCAGCAAGAGAAACACTGTGTTTATACCATAACTGATCACAACAGCTACAGACATATACAGGACCATTGGACACCAGTTCATGAAACAATGAATTGAAATAGTCCACATTTTTTTGGTTTGTATTGTTACCTTTTTCAAGAGTTGTTCCTATTTTAATGGGACATTCTGTATTTTGATTTTCGTCAAGATAAGAATTTTGTTTGCAGTTTCGCATCTATGGCTGGGATTATTTTCATTCAATTTCCCCTTGTTATTGTCACTGCTTTTCTTTTTTTTGCAATAATATTCCCTCATGTAAGCACTGCCGTTGCGTTTTGTGCTTGCATCATTAGGTTTGCTTCCTTTAGATAGTAAATTTCTTCTTTCATCAACCTTCTTTCTTTTTCTATATTCCCTCATGTAACTGCTGCACTTCCTTTTTGAAGTGCTGATATGTGAATTCCCAGAGACAACACTTTCTTCAATCATATTTAAATCACTATGACTTTGCTGACTTTCTGATGAGCTACTGCCAAACATACAAGGCACTGTTGACACAATGTACTTCACTTACATGACCTAAATATATTGATGTAACTGGCTCTTCTTATAACTGAACAGGCTGTACTATAGTTGTGTGACCAAAATTTTCATGGGATTCTATGATGTGAATTCTCAAATAATGTGACTCTGCAACTGCTTGAACAATGAGTGCATCACACCATGTACCTTGTAATGACATGTTGGTCAAATATTCATTCCATGAATTCTGGGTATTGCTTTCAATGAAACGTTCTGGGTTTGCTCTTAGATAATCAATACCAGTTTGCCTAACATGCAAGTGATGGCATGGATCACCATATAACTGATGAGAAACAGCTCTAAAAAAACAGTCACCAACACCCCCAACATCTAGGGGTCTCAATCCCAGCTGATGTAACCGAAAGTTTAACAATATGGTGGAACCAACTGATACTGTAGTTTCAGTGTTGACATTTACATGTAGTTGAGGGCCTGGATTTAATTCAATATCACCTGAAGTCATAAGCTTCATTCTTGATACAGAAAATCTTCTAGAATGGCTGCTTGATTTCTTTAAAAGCTTATTTACGGTTGGTTTGCTTAGATTAACAAAGCTGGTGAAAAAACTGTCCCATCTCTTAAGATATCTTATGTAACACAACTTATAGTCAGTAGCAAAGCTGTATAACCTTGAAGACCTAGGAATATATTTCCTAATTATGACCTTAAGTTTCTATCTTGTTTTTCTTTTTTTCATAAACTGCACAATCCGTTTCATCGAGACCCTCGACGGCTCTCGGTCTCTACGTCGTTTCTTTTGTTTTTGGTCAGCTATTTTGAAATGTGTATCAATTTCATCTGTTCAACGTGAACACAACATATCCACATCAGTTGTTTTCGAGAAATCGCTTACATTACGTTTAATCGCATTTATACTGCTACTACCATAACTTTTTCTGTTCATATATACCACAGCTTTCGCAGATGTTTCGTCAGTCAAAGGAGTCTTTCCTTTAACATCAATCAGGTTTCTCGCTCTTCGATATACATTTTGTGTAATCTCCAAACGGGCAGGCTCAATAATCCCCACAAGGGGCTCAATTTTCCATACAAGGGGTTCAATTTTCCCCAAAAGGGGCTCAATGTTTGCCTTTAAGGCCTTTTCTTTTCCCCAAATGGGGCTCACGAAGCTGAAGCTCTTTCCTTTACGCATCGTAAACAACACCGCAGCATGACTAATCTGTTGGCGTGGAGAGCATCAATCGAACACTTGAAAACATCCTTTAAAGTCTTTTACTCGACCACATTGACTCAAACTTCGAAAGCTGTGGCATACTGAGAAACCAACGTTATAGAAGTTCATCATAAAGTTTACAAGAGCAAAAGGACACTCACCAACTTTCCGAAGTGTGATCCACAAGTGTGAAATTCCTCCTTTCCTCAAGACACGGGTAAAAGCAGGTCAGCATTAGATTCCATCCACCAAAACCACCTCGGTCGAGAGGGACTGAGATGGAATATTTAATGACATAACCGAAGATTCTCGGAAATCCGCAAGTGATGTAGCCGAACATCCGAAGCTGTAAATCCCATGATTCTTGAGGAACAAACAGAAACAGCATAGCGAGAATTTTAAGTCGCGAACCATTGATGGTAGACATGCAGATAATTTAGGATACGTAAATTCTGTTGATGAGGCGCATAAACTTATTGCGGAATTTGAAACAGGATTGACGACGAAGTTTTCTTTCTTTAAAGCTGTCAAAGGTTTCGGGAACACCGGTGTATATATATATATTGATATAGCTCTTTGACATTACAAAGCTTTGCTATCGCTATTGTGCATTCTCACTAGTTTATCTAGTTCAAGTTCTACCACAATTGTGGAATCATTCGGATTAATTTAATGCTTACACCTCCTTCCTTGGACAGAAGTCACAAAATACTGGGGGAAGATGCATGAGATATTTAAGGAGCAAAAATTCGTTTTTTACTGGTGTGCCTTTCCTAATTTTGGGAAGGAAAGTGCAATTGCCAGCACGGCATAGATAGAACAGCTGGAGAGAAAAAGAAACGAAAAGATGCAGAAGAAGTACTGTATATAATAATTTCTTTATATCCTCAACCTTTGTGTTTCTGTCAACTATGGCTTGCTAATTCAAAAGGTCAAATACATGAATGGGTCATATGACATTGATCTCAGAATACTTTTATGACAAACGTGATAACAGTTCAATCTTGACTAAATTGAAGATGGTTTAGAAGTTAACAATTATAAGAACTTTTCACTAACATATGCTGCTGACAAAGGAGAAAATATATGCAATTCTGCATTTTTTGCTTTCTATCAAGCAATCATATGTTGGCTCCTTATCACACTATGACACTTCTGTTTTGTCACATTCCAAAAAATAACTTGAGAAATACACTGTCACTCATCTTACACTGTTATATTTACCTATTACAGAAGGCTGGAAACAAAGATTTTGTTTTCAAGAAAATAAGATTTCTTGTCCAAGACACAAGGAAGTTTGACTGCAAAGCACATATAAAAATGCGAGAAATTTTTTTTTCAGAGAACTAGGTAGTTCTACTCATGTATAAACAGAACAAATCCAATTTATTAAATCAGATATGCGGCATGACTCCTTTTCTTCCATCCCCACTCAAAACAAGCAAACACACCTATAGAGGTTCCAGTCTGGTCTGCAAATGAAAAGGAGGAAGGTGATCACAGCAAAATTAAGCATTAGGGTTCTTATTTATAACATATTGATTATTGTATACTGATATCTAGAAATTAAGGTTGCAAGTAGCAGCCAGCTGAGTTATAGTTTGAGTTTTATCAAGTCCATTACTTTGTTAAATTTAGAGTAACCTTGTCTTGAGTGAGGAAAATTGAGGAGCTGTAATATACTAATCATCAATTAGGGACCACAAAGAAAAATTTATTTATAGAGACTTTTGAAGGAGAGGGGTAAGACTTGTGACAAGCTGGCAGACATATAGATAAACTTTACTGCTAAATGGGTTACAATACAAAGTGCTCAGTATTTGGATCAGCTATGGCTCAACTTAAACTTCGCTTTAGCTTCAAGTTTAATCCTTTGTGGTTTCCTTTCTCTGTGTTTATTTTTCAAGTTATGTACACAGAAGAACACAAAAATGACAAGGAATGCTTTTGAATATCAAGAGGCTGGAATAAGCAAGAAACCAAAACTGAATTTTAAACAGTACAAAGTTAATTTGATCTTCCAATGTTATTTAATTTTAACCATAGAATTTGCTATTTAAATTTATCCCCTCCATTTTTCTGGGTATTGTGAGCAAAAACAAACAATTATCACAAAATGCATGGTATACAATGGTTTGATTCACCAATGTGGCAAAGGCCTTTCACTGTCTATCCATAAAAAGGGAAATAGTTTGTAAACTTTAAGACATTCTGCATGTTGAGTGTATACTTATTCATCCATGTGAAATTAAAGGTTACTTTAAATAAATGTGAAAGATTTATAGGATTTTCAGACCCCTGATAACAATTACTAATGTGCTGATTTGTTGTACTTAAAGGTTATGATTTTAGCGGAAATAGTGGAAGAAATTTCTGGACCTGGAATTTTGTTGCAAATGTTTGTTTAAATCAGTTTAAGTCAGTTAAAAACTCTCCTGTTTCAAGATTACATGATTACCACACCAGAACCTTTTGTATTCTATATTATGCACCATGTTATGATTATGGTTTCAATAATAAAAGGTGCTGACTCAAGAACTTTCCAAAATATCTCTACATACAAAGAAATAGATTGTGGTTATGTACTCCGAATAGCAGGTCACATCAGTCTTCTGTAAGGAAGTAGCAGAAATTTCTGTGGTGGTTTTGGTGGATGGAGAGAAACATCCACCAAAACCACTTTATCCTATGTGTTAAGAGTTATGATAATCATTATGAACGTTTGGTCGGTCAGCAATTGTGCACCATTAAAAATAATTAGCCAGAGCACTAACTGCTAATTAGTGGTATAAATCTTTTGTCTCCCTGAACATCTAACAATGGCTATAGATAAAATTTAAAAAATATATTGTTGATGGTTTTGGTCAAAGTTTTGGTGGATGTTCCCTAATGACATCCACCAAAACTACCTAACATCTAAGCACCTTTTAAATACGTGAAATATCTGCATAAAATTGCGTAAAATGTTTTATAATACTACAATCGAACAATAAATTAATACTTACCATTTCTTTAGTAAAAAGTTTTGACGCAATTTCCCAAACAAATAATACATTTGGGTCATCGGGATAAGTCGGCATGTTGTCGTAGCTTCGTAATTTTTTTCCATCATTCCATCTCAGTCCCTCTCGACCAAGGTGGTTTTGGTGGATGGAATCTAATGCTGACCGTAAAAGCACATGGTGTCATCGTCATATTTTCGTCCCCGAATTCAATTGCTCCGGACTCTTCCTTGCGGTTTTCTACTTGAATTCAATTGGTCAACCGACAGTTTCCGAAATTATAACGATAAAATATCGACATGGTTACACATTCCATTGGTTGAAAATCAGTGTACGCTTCATGTTATGTGTCACGTAAGGTAAACTATGAGTAAAACATGGTATTTCGTGCTCAAATGTGGCGTATATAAAGTGCTTTTCGAATTCCGTACGCTCTTCTATTGTGTCTGCGTGCTAACGCACTAGACACAAAAAACACTTACTGATCACGTATCAGCGCTGCTGACACGCAACGTTTTCAGGGAAATATCAAGATTTTCGGTCAAGATAATATTAGTTATCTTTTTGTCAACTACCATGGAGTATTCACTTCAACAAAAAATGGCATGAAAAGTCGTACATGATCTACAGCAAAAGCAAATATGTTTATTTAAAGCGAATCTTCAAATCACGCAGAGCCACGATTGTTACTAGCCTATAGCTGAACGGGCCACCCTGCCTAAAAAGGATTTCTTGACTTGAATCAGTGCTTTATGTAAAGGATAAATTATGATTTGAGTAAAGGGGGTAAGTTTTTAAAGCAACTGTTGGTTCCGTAAAGAGTTTTTAAAGCTGACCGCGTTCCGATCGTTAGCCCTTCGTCAGAGCGAATTATGTTACATTTGTTCTACATTCTCTCACCGAAATATTGTCTTAAACGATTTTTGTCTGGATTTGAACGAGTCAAAGTCGAAATATGTCCAGTGTTAACGATGAAATATTTGTCCATACTTGGCGCAAGAGTAAATGCATAATCACCCTGACTATTCTCACGACAAACGCATCAGTTATTTGTCTTCTAAGCAAATATTTACAATGTTTAACAAAAAAATGTCATGTCAGAATTACATTTGTAAAATAGTTATTTTTTTTTATCCAAATTCATCTTTTCACCTAGAGTAATTATTTGCAGTTCCAGGATCACGAGCTCCGTTTTCTCTATCCTCTTAGTGATAACAGACAGCCTTGAAACGGTTTTGTTGTCTCGGTGAGACTGCAGTTTTGATGCTAAGTGAATCTGATCAATTGCCAAAGAACCCTCTCAGCTTTCTGTTTGCAATGGGAGCATTTCTTCGTGTTTTTAATAACCTGTCTGATTAGGAAGGATTCCGTGACTTCAAAGAGACATCTTCCGCTTCTTTTGTGATACTGGTCAAATAGAGTAAATATGAAGAATACAAGAACCCCGTGCTCGATAGTACATAAGGAAGTACATTGTAGAGCCATTTTTTATTTCATCTATTCCTGTCTTGAGATTTCGTCCATCACTGTGTGGAAATTAAATCAATAGCTATGTTGGAGATAACATTGAGAATACGCTGCCGTCCATGTCGGTCTTGGACATGAACTAGAAAAAGTTTCTGTTGGAATCAAGCTCAGTTTTTAGTCCTTGACTTCCGAAGTTAGTCCATCAAGGTAGGTCCCGTGTACCAGGAAATTGTGAGGAGTGAGCTAAGAGGTGCCTATCGAGTTATTTTCCCCTTGTTGTGGGTTTGTTTCTTTGCTACTCAAGAAGGCAAATGGTCCCAGCCCCCTTCTCATCACAAAGGGACTTCCTATGGAGAGAAATAATCAATTAAAATTATGTCACAGTTAAGATACGAAGACCCTCATCTGTCCATTAACGATCATCCTACAGGCCCGTCAACACCTCAGAAATTGTTTTTGACCATTGTTTTTGAACGAAATGTGTTATTCATTGTGTATGTTTAAAGATTACAACACATTAGAACTATTTTATTGATTTCAAAATGAAAGGAAAGATTTAGAAGGTCTGAGATTAGATACCTAACAGGTGACTCAAATTCATGCTTACAGCCACGCGTGTTGCATGTGTTCCACATTTTTCTTTTTTCAACGAACGACCACGAAATTTACTGTAACGAAAATCACGGAATTATAGAAAGGGTAAAATTTTGTGAAGTGCGATTACAGCCACTTTCTTTTACTAAACGTTTCGCATTCCGCATTGTTTTTTTAAGTTGTGTGTCCCTTCGCCTCTTGGACCACACGCTTTGGACAGGAAGAGATAGGTGTCTTCAAGGACGAGACCATTGTTCAACACCTTTCATTATCCTACGGCCGAACTAAAAGCTTTCCATCTCTCTCATTCTACCTAAACATTAAATTACGTTGTCACAAATTTTGTGAAAAGCTTATTCGCTATTCACAGCGAAATCAGAGCGGAAGTTGGTTCTCTGGAGGAAGTACTTGACAAAAGAAAACTTCCTTTGTTGTTTTATTTTGGCAGAAGAGTAGAAGAGTTACTTAATATTTTTTCTTGGCATGCTTTGGAATGAAAAAACCAAAACCAACAATCAAGAGAGCCCTTTCTAGCTTTTTGCTTCGCTTGACAGCCATCATCAGCCTTGACAAAAGAAAACTTCCTTTGTTGTTTTATTTTGTACTTTCGGCATGGCTTGTTCAAAACTGTTGTGTTGAAAGTGTTGAAGCGAAAAACTCTGCCTTCTATCTTAGTCACACGAGTTTTTAGTGAAGCTACCAGCCCACCTTCCTCAAAATCAAACACGCGGCGCAAAACCACGTTGAAGGCACAAGAGTAGAGGAGTTAATTAATATTTTTTCCTGACATGCTTTGGAGTGAAAAAACCAAAATCAACAATCAAGAGAGCCCTTTCTAGCTTTTTGCTTCGCTTGACAGCCATAAATGAGCAGCATAACGAACACTGGTTTCAAGTTAAAATTTAGAATGTTACTAAATTCAGAATGCACAGAATCCATGCAAGGATATTAGACTGCTCCGGAACTAGGACTCGTGGCCTTCTTCTCTGATATTAAGCATATTAGCAATTTCCATTGAAACCTCCCCGACCTTGCTAGACTGCACTAATAAATAAATTTGCCGTGCCTTTCGCCTGGAAGAATTTTAGGCTATGTAAAGAGACCCGCAGACTCCGTACGGATATTGCAAAGAGACAATACGTAAAAGTTGATTCTTTTTATGTGTTTCTCGGAATATATCAAGAGAAGAGACCACATTCGAGTTTAGAGGTGTGATAAATGTCTTTATTAAAAAAAACAATGAGTATGGTGAGTTCATTATCATTCTCTGGTGTACGAAATCACAACGTGAGCAGCGAGGCAACGGATCCCTTCTACAGGCGGAGCACAGGCACCTAACGGTGTTTCCACTCACCACCAAAAAGCAACCGATCAGATTAAAGCTGTTTTTAGCCCATCTGTCGTTGTCTTGATCATGACATTGGCCACAGGAACTGTCGACGTGCTCTCTGACCACATACTGTAGACAGCAGAAAGCACCTATCTAAAAAAATCTCGACAGTTGGGTCTAAATGGTGACGGTTCAAATAACCACTTCCTGAAAGGATAACTTACAGGTCTATTCTTTCTTAACGGCTACGTTGACAAACAGGATCGGCGACAGCAAATCAACATTGTTGAAACAAGAAAACAAAAATCAAATCACACCTCGGGCACGGGTTCTTTTTCATTTGCAGATTCGCCCAAATTCCGAAAGCCGGTAATACGTGACTAAGTTCTTAGTAAAACTGCTATCAGCGAAACTGCAGTATGATAGCAATTGACTCGACCTTTACTGCAGGAAGTTAATTTATTTCTTTGCCTTTCGTCTCACTTAAGAGGTAAAGACAACTATGTCTTTATAAATTTCGTATGATTTTAGCGTTTTTCTTCAGTATATTAATTGGGTCATGTAAATGGGCCTAAATTAAGCCGTGTCCTTCGCGTGAAATCGACTCCACATTGGAATTGATTCAACAGAAAACGGAACTTAGATATGGAACGGCTTTTTCTGTCGCTAAACACAGAAAAGCATTTTAAAAATGTCAAGAAGAGAAGCCATGCACAGATCCCGCCCAAAAACTCACTGTTTCTATTTTAACCGGATGGAAGACCACCTCAAAATTCTTTAAACTTTCCGCGTCCTGAACTTTGAATTTGGTTTTTTTCATACATCCGAGATCCATCTACGTTTTCACTTTTCCTCACTTAATGAAAATTGGAATTCGAATCTTCGTTTGTAGTGAAAAGAAATTGCAAATTTGGTTTTTGATTCTCTATGAAATTGCTAATATACTCGATCTGTTACCTTGAATGGCTATGCCTCTCGTGTGATTTTGGACTGCATCAGCAAGGAAGTTAAATGAAAATGTCAGGTGTTGTTCAGCCACATTAATTTTCCCTGAATGAAATAGTTGTTCCCTCTAAAACAGTTATCACTAAGGCTTTAAGGGTTGTTACAACCACATCACTAAAAGTTCAGATCGCGGACCACGTCGACATTGGCTTAAACATGTCACTTAAAATACCTATTTCGTATTATGGAGTGAAGCCAGTAAACCTGATTGAAGGGACGCTCATTTACTCTACCGTCACTGAATAATTTCTTCCTCCGTTCCCTTGTTTTTAAACTATATAATTCATAGCACTCTAATTTTCTATAGAATGAACAGCTTCCTTAAGCTATAGCGTGATGGAAAGTCATTGTGTGTGTGATTGGAAACACATTACGGGCGACAAGGCCTGTCATCATGATGAGAGTTTGCCACTAGACAGGCATTTCGCCTCCCAAATTTCATTCAAAGCCTTTTGTAATATATGTACACAATGTTCTTCAAGTTCTGCCATGCAAGGATCATCTAACGCTTGAAAAATTAAAGAAAGGATTGCAAACAACTTTCTAGTACAATTTACACGGTGGGATGGCTTACGTGCGATTTCACAGGCGTTCTCAAACTTCCTCGCCTTGAAATGTTCGTAAAGACTGCTTCGGACATTGGGTTTGTTGTTGTTGGAACCTTCCAACAAGCTTGATTCAAATCCCATTATTCCACACTCGCCACCATTCGCACAGTATTGCATTTGGGGGTGAGATGAGTTATTGGTGGCTTCCAGGGGAGCTCTGATCATAACTTGTGAATCATGCGACAGCGCAATGAAAGCAGACCGGCTGGGCTCAGTTTGTTCAGTCGCCAATGGCTGACTTACGGAAAACAGTTGGCGATTGTAGGTTTCAATGCTTTTCACCAAACCAGAGGATCTTTGGACCGAGGGAGATCGAGGAATTGCATCACCCAACCAATGAATTGTACCAAGAGGTTTTGCCTGTGATTGGTCTCCAACCAAATGCTTCTCGTAGCCTAAACGACATGATTGTAATGCAGGCATGGGTTGGTCTTGTCGATGATTCCAATCATCCTGTATCGCATTCGCATGGGTGTCCTGAAATAAAGTAATGTTGTCGATACTTCCATCTGCAGGCTGCTCCAACACTCCAAGACTTTGAAGGTCCTGCCACCATAGTTCTGTGTCCGAAGCACTGTGAGACCTACGTTTGCGGTTAGCTACTCTGTGGTCTGTATCTGTTTTCATTTTCCCAACTTTGGAGTTGATGCACATAGGAAGAGGACAGTCCCTTTCTGAACATGGAAGACCGGCTGGATGACTGAGATCTTCTTGTATGGATTTTGCAGCCATAATTTCAGGAGAAACTCGCTGGCGAGAAGAAAAGAAGTTATTTCGACTTATAAGTTGTTTCGAGACGTTACCTTACGACAATTACACCACTTGTTTACCTTTGGTATATGAATTTTAATTAGAACACTCTGTTTGACTGATTGACTCTTCTTCTCAAGGTGAAACTGCTTTAGGGTTAGGGTTCTGAATTCTTCGAGACGGAAAATAACACCAAAGATGTATTAATCACTAGTTTTGAAAACTGAATCTTATGATGTTTACTAGAGGCTTGCTGAAGTTCCCGAGATTGTGAAGGAAACATAAAATCGCCACCAATTCTCAAAGCCATGTGACCCAAGCCATTTCTAGAATCCCTTCCGCTAAGCTTAACTTCAAGTTCAACTACATCACGCAGTTATATAAAACACTAACGAGAAATGGTCATATTCTGCCCATTCAGGAACACATGGTGAACTCAGGCGACAAATTTGCGACATAATCACTGTCGTGGACTGTGTGTACTAAAATGGGCTGAAGTATCTCTATATGCGTGTCCAAAATATCAGACTTAAACAAATCTAACGTAACACAGGTTATTTTAGGTAACTTAACCCCTGACATTACGAGTTGCCGGTTCTTTGTGATACAACTCTCTCGGCTTCATAGCTTGTGCATGTCTGTTTCCCGTAAGGGGGGCGACGCCTGATAAAAAGTCAAGCCATATTGTATTTCAGAATTGCAAAATCATGGACAGCAAAGTGATTTAAAAATACTTAAGAAAGATGCCTCAGAATGTAGCTTGTACTCCACAAAGAACTGCTCATCGCTTTGAAGTGCTATCTCTATGATTATGACGAGAGAAAGAGTAAAACGAATGACCAGTTTAGACCGTCTCCTGTGGAAAATTTGATTTGACGTCATCCTAATTTGCAGGCAGCTTAAACATAAGTTAATATAAAATAGGCTCGATAGATTCATTGTACTGTATTAAGGACAACCTTACCATACACCTACCTCACAGTTCTCAACAGCAGTGACTCTGTTTCTTATCCTTGCTAATTTGGCAAAGGAGTTAAAAAGTGCAAAAGAGTCGAAAATGTTCCGTTCTTATATATTGCAGCCTGAGTAGTGTGAGCGGGCGTGAGGAAGTATCAATTTGTACTTGATTTTAAGCCGATATAAATCACTTTAATTTTCCCTGGAGATGATTTTGGGTTAGCTTAACACTTCCATAGTTAAACAAAAACATTTGTAAGAGGCGTCTCAATTCCTGTCAATCAATCCCTGTTTGTTTTGGATTCACATTTCGGAATATTTAGCGTTGTAAATCGACCATATTTCAAACTATTCCTTGAAGTGTATTAAGTAAATGGTTCCTCGCGTAACGCTTCCATGGATAATGCGGGTCCAATAATTAATCCTTCGTCTTTCTCGAGACGTGAGCTTGGGAAAACTATGTTCAAACTCCCCAAACGACAACCTCAGATTCTCTGTATCGCTCGTGCTGGAATTAAACAAAATCCTGGTTAAAAGGAGAGAAAGGAAAGAAATTATGTCCCTGCACGCGATGGAATTCTGCATGATGTTTGTTTTTATACACTTCTACTAATGGAAAGTCGTAAAACCGACTCACCCCTTGACCTCTCAGGGCCGATTAGCACTCTACTTTCTCCATAAAGTATCACCCTGATTCAAACATTGAGGCAACGAGAATCGAGAAGATGATCAGTAACTACTGAAGTTCTTGATTGCCAAATAATTATCCATGTCAGGACTATAGGAATGTAAAGAGAACGGCATGGAGAATATGTTTTCTAATGCGAGGGTGCAAAGAGTTATCGATGATCTCAGTGATCATACTTATAGAGATTATTTCATGGAAAATGCGCACGTACGATTTTTATTCACGATTTGTATAGTATCAGAAAACGAACGAGTGAGCGCAGCACGGATCGAGTATATTAGCAATTTCATAGAGAATCAAAAACCAAATTTGCAATTTCTTTTCACTACAAAAGTGAAAGTCTACAGTATGTGGTCAGAGAGCACGTCGACAGTTCCTGTGGCCAATGTCATGATCAAGACAACGGCAGATGGGCTAAAAACAGCTTTAATCTGATCGGTTGCTTTTTGGTGGTGAGTGGAAACACCGTTAGGTGCCTGTGCGCCGCCGGTAGAAGGGATCCGTTGCCTCGCTGCTCACGTTGTGATTTCGTACACCAGAGAATGACAATGAACTCACCATACTCATTGTTTTTTTTATAAAGACATTGATCTCACCTCTAAACTCGAATGTGGTCTCTTCTCTTGATATATTCCGAGAAACACATAAAAAGAATCAACTTTTACGTATTGTCTCTTCGCAATATCCGTACGGAGTCTGCGGGTCTCTTTACATAGCCTAAAATTCTTCCAGGCGAAAGGCACGGCAAATTTGTTTATTAGTGCAGTCTAGCAAGGTCGGGGAGGTTTCAATGGAAATTGCTAATATGCTTAATATCAGACTAAGAAGGCAGAATTTTTCGCTTCAACACTTTCAACACAACAGTTTTGAACAAGTCATGCCGAAAGTACAAAATAAAACAAGAAAGGAAGTTTTCTTTTGGCAAGTATTTCCTCCTGAGAACCAACGCCCGCTCTGATTTCGCTGTGAATAGCGAATAAGCTTTTCGCAAATTTGTGACAACGTAATTTAATGTTTAGGTAGAATGAGAGAGATGGAAAGCTTTTAGTTCCGCCGTAGGATAATGAAAGGTGTTGAACAATGGTCTCGTCCTTGAAGACACCTATCTCTTCCTGTCCAAAGCGTGTGGTTCAAAAGGTGAAGGGACACACAACTTAAAAAAACAATGCAGAATGCGAAACGTTTAGTAAAAGAAAGTGGCTGTAATCGCACTTCACAAAATTTTACCCTTTCTATAATTCCGTGATTTTCGTTACAGTAAATTTCGTGGTCGTTCGTTGAAAAAAGAGAAATGTGGAACACATGCAACACGCGTGGCTGTAAGCATGAATTTGAGTCACCTGTTAGGTATCTAATCTCAGACCTTCTAAATCTTTCCTTTCATTTTGAAATCAATAAAATAGTTCTAATGTGTTGTAATCTTTAAACATACACAATGAATAACACATTTCGTTCAAAAACAATGGTCAAAAACAATTTCAGAGGTGTTGACGGGCCTGTAGGATGATCGTTAATGGACGGATGAGGGTCTTCGTATCTTAACCGTGACGTAATTTTAATTGATTATTTCTCTCCATAGGAAGTCCCTTTGTGATGAGAAGGGGGCTGGGACATATGATATCATATCTACAATCTATTTTTGGCTCATTTTCCATGGAAAAATTTGTCAGCAAAATCATCCAACCTTTCTTTATTACCTTTATGTGGAATAATGTATAGTATCAGATTTGTCTCACTTCTGTACTGAAGCCAAACGCATTCAAATTCAGCAAGCTTCTTACAAATAATAGTATTATATTAGTGTCAGTATCGTAGTTTACCATTTAGTTCTGATTGGTAGAGCATCGGACCGGAAAATCCGAGGGTCTCTGGCTTGATTCTTTGTAGTGGGATACAGAGTATTAAGTGTTATCGATGATCTAAGTGATCATACTTATAGAGATAACTTCATGGAAAATGCGCGCGTACGATTTTTATTCACGAGTTGTGTAGTATCAGAAAACTCACTCATTCGCTGCGCTCACTCGTTCGTTTTCTGATACGTATAACGTATTACCGAACAAGTCAAATTGTGAAGCTTTAAAGCTTTTTCTGATACTACACAAAGTGAGTTTTCTGATACGTATAACATATTACCGAACAAGTCAAATTGTGAAGCTTTAAAAAATTTGAAAACCAAAGGAAACTTTGTAAATAAAACTGATCACCTTGGCATCCAAGGGTTTTTTCTCGCGTTTTCTTATCCAGTGCAGTTCAAAGGAAACTGAACTGGACATTGGGAAATAAACAATACTACTCCCACGCTGTCCAGAATTTATGAATGGAATTTAAAATTGGAAATTAGTGGATGCTATTTGCATTCACAGATAGGAAAGGGCGTGGGGTATTTCTAAAAGTAACTTTAATTACACAAACAGTCTTGCTGCTATTAATAACTCATTAGTCTTCCTCTTTTGGTTAACGGGTCAGAAATGAAAATTAACTTCACTGTTATAGAAGGGAAATGCTGGGGAGTGTTATTTATGTTTGTTCATCGACTTACTTATTTTTATTTTTTTTAATTGAATTGACAATGTAGAATATAGAATGGACTATTTTATATTTATGAAGACACCTCTGATTCTCTCTGAGAGAACAGATTTAAGTTTGTTGGAGGATTTCAACAAATGATGAAGTCCCAATACGGAAATATTTTCACGTGTAAGTTATTTTGTAATTCGGATATCGCCCAGATTCGGCTTATGTGATTAACAGGACGTGCGTAATTTGGAAATTCATATGCTTCCTTCAGTCTTCAACTGTCACGCGAAGTCTAGCATTCGTGCCACTCAAAGCGGTAGCCAAACCAAAAATTAATTTCCTTCGGTTTCCTTTCCAGAGCTAAGTTTTCAACTCAAGGTTAACTTGCGTGTAGAAAAATCAAATTCTATTGAAATTCTCTTTTATTTCCTGTAATGGCTTAAGCTTGCGATATGGCTGTACCTTCCTGAAATGATTCGTACCCATTATTTTGTTTAAAAAGGTGTTATTCAAAGATTGATCTCTACATGTTACTACATATCAAGATAACAAATCATTGTCTATAACCTCATTGATCATAGAAATAACGTCACCAATATTCGATACTAAAGTGAATCCACGAGCATTGAAATTCTATTGCCAGCCAAGTAAGGAAAACCCAGTGTTACCAAATTTTGTAATTTCAAGAGATTACAATCTCTTGGTAATTTTTATGACCGGTAACCTTTTATTTCATACGTACCAAGATTTACACATGGAAAAAGAGCCTGCGCACGTGGTACACAACCAACCAATCAGAAAAGCAAACGACGGTGAAAATGCATCGTTCGTGCAATCAGTCACTCGAACGATATTATTCTTCAAAATGGAGGGCAACAAGCGCTCGCCTTTCCATAAAAACAAAAGGAAGGAAGAAGTTCCAAGTTTTGCTTTCCTTGAAGGAACCATAGATTACGTCATTTTGGTGGTGTTTTTAATAAAATTTGCTCTTGCAATTAAACGGCATCCAATCTTTGAAATGTGTTGGTCGGAAAGAAAAAATCTCAATATGCGTGAAATGAAAACATTATATCATGTAAAGTGCGCCCGAACGATTTTTATTCACTCGTTACCATGCATCAAAAAACTCTTTTTTTATGCACCGCGACTCGTGAATAAAAATCGTTCGTGCGTACTTTCCATGGAGTAATCTCTATCCACTGAATGATAATAGGCTGAATTACGCACGCATTTTGATGGATTCTTACTCATAATCTATTGAAGGATAGACGGCTAGATGACGTCGCCATTTACATTTTTTGCTTCTCTATCATGAAAGAACAAATAGACTCCATGTTTCCTTGGGTCTGGTCAGTAATGGAACCAAATGTGAATCTTGACGTCATCAATGATTAATTACTGCACAGGCGCACGGCAACATGGGATATATTTGTAAAATTGACAAAAGCTCTCGATCTATGAGCGCGCGCGAGAATTGTTACAGCTATTGTGAACAGAACTTTAAGGAATAGACTTCACTTCAACTTTAGTTAACACGCAAACAACTGGTAAGGAAAGGACTTTATTTTGTGTGGTTCTGTAACTACACAAAGAACCTCATTTGGTCTTTCACGAAAAAATGCTCAGACCATGATGGTTTTGCGCACTTTTGTCGCTTAAAGTAGTTTAAAAAAATTATTTAAAAAGGAAACGTCTACAGTGTTAATTAAATCATTAAAGAAAATAAAGTTTGACAGACGTTCTCGGACGAATCTCTCCAGAGCATTACGTCTTGATTAAATCGCTCCTCATAAATCGCATATTCAAAATTCATATTTCTTTAAGTTTAATTTCACTCGTTCTTATAATTTCACATCGAAATCACCAACCGCAGATTCAAGCTCAGGGACCTCATGGATCAAACAAGAATGCTACCGGAAGTTCAACTACAGCCCACTTCCAAACCACTTCCCCTGTTCTGACATCACATTTCTGTACCAGGCCCCTATGAGAGTACCTCACTGCACGGCAGAAGTGCTTACAATTAGGACACACGGCCTTGGTCAGGAATCGAGGAAAACGATTTGGGTTGTCATCTTGTGCCCAGCTCCAGGGGCACTTTGAGTATCCTTGCAGCTGCAAGGTGACTTCACGAGTACTCCGCCTTGGAATCCCAACGGACGGCTGCGGTGAAGCTGAAGGTTTCTCGACAAACATGAAATTTCGGCGTAGACGTTTCAGGATCTTTTGAGAAGTAAGAGGAACTTTCGCACATGAAGGAACTTGAAGAGAGGATGGAATTATGCCAAATAGGAAAAGTGCCACAAAAAGCTGTTGTAAAATAAAAATGTTCAACAAATGATGAGCTTTTTGTTTCCAAATTCACACTCACTGATAGGTTCTTAGATTAACTTTTTAGAGTCATGCAGTTACTTAAATTGGTTCACGAAGAAGAAACACCGTGCTTAGCTGAGAACAGCTTTTAGTTTTTTCGGCTGCTCATTTTTAAGGTGCAGGCCGGAAGCTCGATTAACTGATTTTCGTTTTTGCTTGTTCTCCTCAGTTCATGAAGAATTCAATCTTAAACATCTCACTGTTTTATCTGTCCAAATTATGGCGCTGAATATTGCTTGAAAGTAATCGCCAAAACTCAGTAATTTACACATTTTCCCTTTTTTCCTGATTCGTTTTCCCTTTGAGTAGGGAGGAGGACGGGGGACTTTCCCTTAAGAAATTCCACATCTAGCGTTAAAATTATCTGATTACGGTATCTTGGTCCACTTGAAATCGTAGGTAAGGCATGTACATTGTCTGCAGTGCTCTGCATGAACAATATACTGACAAATTTTCAAGACCTCATTCTAACTATTCTGACTGAATATGCGCGAATCTGATCCCACGAGGCGCTATATTTCGTCTTGAACACTGTAAAAGGGAACTGAAAGGCTTTGCTACCAATGTTATACAAGTCAAGGTTTGGAAAGGTTTGGAATGCCAAACTTCCCCTAAAAGACGCGCACGACCCTCTCTCCCCAGAATCGTTCACTTTTTGCCTTAGTACAATTTTAATGACTCTTAATCGAAAGGTTTTAAACAGTCGAGCTTATACATGATAGGATCTAGTGCAACAGATGTAACAGCGCTGGTACATCTTTGGGACATAAATCAGTTATGAATGACTGAATAACTTGGGACACAAATCACTTACTAAATGCAAAAAAAAAAAAAAAAAATCAAATAATATCTGCGACAATAAAAAAGGCTGAGTGAAAAAAAATAAAATTACTTACCTCTTGCAATCGTGAACCCATGTCTCTCCAAAATCTTCACAGTTGACTCTACCTGCGTCTAGGAGTGAGGCCAAATGTTGTTTGATATACTGTCACTCGTTTAATAAACAACACAAAAGCCAAGCCTCTTTTATACCATCAATTTGTGCTTACCTTTACAGTAAATTTTTTGGGTCCATTTCAAGAAACCTTTCACTTTCACACCTATATCTTGGGAATGTTCCATTGCAACAGTATCCATAAAGGAAATTTTGGTAAAATAAAAGGATAACAAAACTACTAAACAGGTATTATACACCCCAAAAAAGATCACTTTGGTTGAAAATAAGATTCTCCGTGGTTTTACTTCAGTCTCATTAGATCGGAAATTTAATTAATCCCTTCTGTAGCGCTAAGGAAATCTTATTATCCACTAAGTATTTTCTTAATATAAAAATGGGTTAAGTTTTGTTTGGAAATTTTAAAAGCCGATGGCCGCGCATGGATACATAGTTTCAGCAACAGTGCCATCAAATGGAAAACAACAGGAAGTGCGCATTTTGGTCAAACATATTTCAACTAGATGACGCAAACAAACTACCGCATCCTTTATCTTCGGCTGACAAGCAAGTCCGACTTTTCTCTCGAATTCAGCGCTAGCTGAGAGGTACAAGTTTATGTGCTGTTCACTGTTGTGTTGGAAAACCTTTTCGATCCAATCCTTTTGAGTAATGAGTGAATTAATACGGATAAACTTAACATTTTGTTCATTAACAGATTCAGTCTCATTGTTTGCGCTTCTTGACAAAGTGATTATCGTGAAAACGGAACAGAAAAGAAAACACTTAATTAACACAAGGAATTTAATGAAGCTTTAAACAAATAACTTCCTACTACGACACAGTGAAATAACTGAACAAGCCTCTCCGGACTTAGGTAATTTCCTTTGGTTGTATCCTTCACCTTCGTTATCATCTCGAGGCTAGTATTTTAACTGTTCCATCCCGTTCTAATCTCATTATATTAAGTCAAGGCGTTTCCCTAAATTCCGAGAACTTCATCTTACTGTCAAGCTCTTCTTCCGAAACCAGTAAGCTTATTCTCTTAACTGTTAGAATTAGATTTCTGAACGGTGAAATAACTGTTTTAACTCGTCCTACTTTTCTCCTTTTCATTGCCTATATTTCAAAACAATTTGCGTTGTTATATATAATGTTATCAACCATATAACACCATCAAACGTTTCTGAATTAATCATTTGTTCTCCAGAAAAACACCACTATAACGCAATGTCCTCTTCGGTGGGCAATTTTTTTTTCTTAAGTGTTCGAGAACGGACCATACAATAAATTCATTTTTTAGAATTTGTGCAAATATCCGGAATAGTATTCTTATCAGCCACTGTTACCAAATTACAAATTTTGAAGAGGTAATAGATCATTAGCATTTTACTTCTAGAGGATAATCATGTTGACGAATATACTTTAATTGACATCCTTAGTAAATCATAACTTTTTCAAATTAATTTTTTTTTCATTTCTGTACATTGTTGGCTGTGTTTTCTATTTTATCCATTTCAAATTTGTTACACTATTTGGTATTCGTGTATGTGCTCTTTTAAAGCTTTAACCTTGTAATGTAATTTTTTAAAATTATTTTAGCTACCATGTTATTTTGCGGTTAGGGAATAGTATATCCGTTATGTCGTTCACGTGGTTATAAGTTTGAACTTGACCTTATCCATGGATACATCTCAGATGATGTGTAAATATTTTGTAATAAAAGGGGAGATTTTGGTGACTTAACTCTCTTGGGTGTCAAAGAAAAGAAGGGTATAATAATCTTAAGGTCAGTTAACTTGAAAGCTCTCCTAAATAAGTACTTTGGATCTAAAACGGATACATTAGTTGTTCGTTGCAGTCCCTGACACAAAACAACTGTTTTAATAAAGTGAAAACAACTTCACGCGTGAAATAATCATTTTGGCAGGGTAATTCGCTTTCTGGGCGACTTAAATTGTCGTTTCTTACCTCCTTTGAGGAAATAACGTCATTGTTAATGCTTCTTGAAGACTATCTCAGTGATAATCATCTCAACTCTCAGAAATAATCACGTTTAGAGTCTAAACTTCTCGCCAAGGTCAATCATCGTACGCGAGGGAGTTATCCCGCGTATAACGAAACGTTTCTTCTCTAAATAGCTGGAGGGGCGCACGCAAGTAAAACTATCTGGGGGGTTTCTGAAAACCTGTGAAAAATGTGAAAAATTGATCTAAGGAGCGGGATTACAATTATTGAAATAGAAAAGTATCTAAGTTGTGTGTGAAATCATATAACTGAAGGGTGAAGGATGTTTGACATCTCTTGTTACATTCGTTGAAGCAAGGTCACTTTAGACCAAAACTGTTTCATTTCCAAGTCATGTGGAGTTTTCTGTTGTTGATTATTATAGTATCACACTACAAACTATAACGATCTGAGGTTTTATATCTATCAACAAAGAAGTAGAGGCGATCAGGGCTTTTTGTGAATCTGTTGTGGGAATCTGTAAGGCCCCGGTTGTTCAACTTGGAGGGTGGATAACGCTATACACTGAATAACTAAGCTCTATCCAGTGGATACTGCAGTACGTTTTGTTAACACTCAACCGCTGGATAGCAATTCATCCGTTGGATAGTTTTATCCGCCCTTTACACAACTGGGCCCAGTTGTGTAAATCAATCAGGTTGTATATAGCTAATTTTTCGCATTAAACGGTTATTTTTGCCAAGAACGGAACTGCAGTTACCTTGGGAATAATAGCCTCATGCATTGATAAATCGGAGTTTGTTTCAAGGCTCTGGCCTAAATCACGTGCTCTAGCTCTAGCTCAGAGACTGAGAAAATTAGTTAGACATTGTACAATCAAATAAAATTTTCTGACATCTCACTTTGTGTAACAATTGTTTTGCCTGTGTCGTATCGCAGTTTCAAGTGTTTATTTTTTACCTCTAATTTTCACGGAAGAGCAACCGATACATGGAAGCTGAAGATAAAAATAATCTTTACGTGACTTTGTCCACCTATAGAAGAATACGTGACAGTAGATCTGAAAGTAAATGCTCCCGGACGAATACTTCTGGCATCAGGGTTCGTGAGTATCTACTTTCGATCGTCGTCCTCGTATTTACAAAACATTGTCAGGCATTAGATCTTTGTAACTCTATTTTCTCTAGAGGCTTTTTAGCCATCTTGGACTTTAATTCATTGAAGTATTATTCAGTTCATCATTTAATAAGTCTAACCTCCCCTCCAACTGAATTTAACGACCCTCATTGATGCATTGCGCATTCTCCATTCTTGAGCGCACGGAATCAAAATGGCCAGGGCTTGCTGGAGGAAGAGTCGTCATTTTTCCTCCTGATTTAACTGCAATTTTATTGTAGCAATTTCATACCTGCACACTGAATTTAGAGCGAATCGCATGGCAGAATAAAAAACAATTGTTAATTTGTTGATAACGTTTACGGCAACAGGAAAAGAGAAATTTGAACTCTGGCTTTGCTTGTTCTTCCTGCTATAATCATTAAAATAAACTAGCGGAAAAAAAATACAAAATTCTCAAGCGCTGAAATCTAATACGAATATTTTTTCGTAACTAAGTCTACCAAAGGCTTAAAAAACAAAGAGAAATTCAAGATTTTTTGTTTACCGTGCAAAATGCTATTAAAACGAAAGTAAGGACCTTGCGTGGTACATTCAAAATTTTTATCGCTCTTACATTTTTTTAAAGTTTTAATGCGTGGATTTGGACTGATTTCTCAGTTTCGATGCTATCTGCATATCGTTAGGTATATTTAGCTCTAATTTCAATGGTTTATAATTAGTCTTTTTATGTCATCAGATTGACTTTATAGCTTGTCAGACAATTTCTAACATCCTTGAACTCTGACGGATATCGAAACATGTTTTCTAAATATTCATATTAAATTGGAAATGATTGAATTGGAAATGCAAAAAATTGACAGTATATAAGGCCGGCCTTAAACCTTGAGAACAGCACTCGTCGCCAAAGTCGTTTTTCTTTAGCTTTAGAGAACGTTATTGGAGAGATCGACATCATAAGGTTAAAAATGGTTTCCTCTTTCCAACTAGTAAGTATGCTCCCTTATAATGGAGGGTAATAGTCATGTGTAAAAGACCAATGCGTTAATTCTATTCTTGAGCTTTTTCATTTCTTTACGCTTTCTTGTTGTTGATATGGCGTCATATCCCTTGACAAAAGCGGAAATACATGACATAAATTAAAACTCTGAATAGAAAGTGTAAGAAAAAGATAATTAAGAACTATTCACCAAAGTAGAGGTCGCTACTGGTGAATATTTACCGAGCTGCGAAGCGGCGAGGTTAATATCCACCGTTAACCGCCAAAAATGAGGTGAAGAGTTATTTTAGTATAAATTAAAACAAAGAGATAAAAGAGCACAAAAAGATGATTATAATTCATTTATTCTTGCAACAATTACAATAAATTTGGACACAAATCCCGCGCGAGTTGCTCGTGAGTGAATAGCAGTGGATATTCAGAGTTTGAGAAGCCAATCAGAGCGCGCCATCTCTGTTATAGTTTTGAATGAATCCAGAAAAGTTTCACATTCGACCACAGTTGCGGAAGATTTCAGTCAGCGTAAACTGTAATCTTATTTTCATTCCACTACCTTATTTTTTTCTTGTTGAAGCTTTTTATCACGATTGCGCTGTCGGGGATAATAACAACATCTCTTCAACTTCCTTCATGTCGAAAAGTTTTTTTACCGCCTCGAAAAACACTCAAACGTCTCCGCCAAAATTTCATGTTCGTCGAGACAACATTCTTTGGAACGCCAAGGCAAAGAACTCGCTACGTCGATGCACAGCGGTCAGGAAACTCAATTTGTCCCTGGAGATGGGTCCACGATGACAACCCAAATCGTGTCCCTCGATTCCTGACGAAGGCCGTGTGTCCTAATTGTAAGCATTACTGCCATGCAATACGGTATTCCCACAGGGGCCTGGTGCAGAAGTGTGACGTCAAAACAGGGGAAGCAGTGTGGCAATGGACCGTGGTTGAACTTCCGGTGGCATTCATTTATGATCCCTAAATTGACAAAAAAAAATTCAGGCCATGGAGAATAAGGCAGTTTTGGTGGAATAGTTCTTTTAAGGTTAAATTTTAAAAAGGAACTGGTTGTCTAAATGTTTATAAATATTATTATCAACGTCGATACGAAGAATTTTTACAGAGACATTTTGTACGCAAAATATAGATTACTTTTGAGAAGCAATAATAAACAAATTAAAAATATCAATTTGACTCGAAAAGTAGTGAAAAATGAGAAAATAGACACGCATCGATGTAAATTTGTTCTTGATCTCTGCGTAAAGTAATAAACATAAAGAAGGCTGTTAAAAAGGTAAAATGCTTGTTCATGCTTATGTGTAGATGTAGGCCTTCCATTGAGACTTCAATCTATAGGTCTACTTATTTTTTGATGACACAGTAATGTGGTTGACTGTAGGATATTTAAGGTCATTTTAGTACCATCCATAAATCTTCCCGTAACATGGAAAAATGTAAGATGTTCCATTATGATTGATCCAGAGACGTCTATGGAAATTTCCAAAGACCTTCTCTTAAAATGGAAAAATGAAAGGTAAAGGTACAATGCGAGATGTTCAGTTACAATCGATCCAGACGTGCATAGAAATTTCCAAATGTATTCCAGTAGCATAGAAAAATGCGAGATGTTCCGTTATATAATCGATCCAGACATGTGTATGGAAATTTCCATAGATCTTCTCTTAACATGGCAAAATGAAAGATATTCAGTTATAATTGATCCAGACATGTGCATAGAAATTTCAGATCAATATCAGTATCTGGGCAACTGCCCACCTACCCCCCCCCCCCCCCCAACCCAACATTAACCCTAACTTGTTATCAATTGACTGTTGTTGGGTTAGGGGAGGGGTAGGTGGGAAGTTGCCCAGATACTGATATTGATCCGAAATTTCTATAGATCTTCAAATAACATGGCAAGTGTGTCATCAAATGTGAGATGTACAGTTTACTAGATCCAGACTTGTGTATATGGAATTTTCCATAGATCTGCTGGTAACTTGATAAAATGTAACGTGACTATTACTGCTTTTAGTTTAGACATCTCTATGGTAGTTTCTGCAGATATATTTGTAAAAATTCTCAGCAAAATCACTATCAAGTGTTGACATTTTATTTCTCATATCTAAAGCACACACACACATATATAAATACATATACATAAGTTAATCGTGTCAAATGAATAAAGGGGGTAAATTTCTAAAGAAACTGTGGTGTTGCGTCGGTGGGAGAGTATAACAAGGTATTCATCGACCAAGTTGAGTTCTTTACGGTGGCCAATTTACGTTATCAACTCAGTTGATCATTCTAAATTACCCTATAATCATGTTAGCCAGGGGAAGCAATTTGGGGGAAACTCAAGGCTGACATAATTGACTAAGCCAAGGCAGTAGTAAGACTTTGTGAGTGAAAGCTCTCCAATACATCTTTTCCTTCGGTAGAAGTTACTGTAATTGCTTATAAAATCCATTGTGAACCAAATGTGAATCTTGACGTCATCGGTGATTTATTACTGTACAGGCGCACGGCAACATGGGATATATTTGTAAAATTGACAAAAGCTCTCGATCTATGAGCGCGCGCGAGAATTGCTACAGCTGATGTAAACAGAACTTGAAGCAATAGATTTCACTTTAACTTTAGTTAACACGCAAACAACTGGTAAGGAAAGGACTTTATTTGTGTGGGTCTGTGACTAAACAAACAACTTAACTTGGTCTTTCACGAACAAATGCTCAGACCATGATGGTTTTGCGCACTTTTGTCGCTCAAAGTAGTTTAAAAAACTCATTTAAAAGGAAACATCTACAGTGTTAATTAAATCATTAAGACGTCTGACAGACGTTCTCGGACGAATCTCTCCAGAGCATTACGTCACGATTAAATCCCCCTTATAAATCACAAATTCTTAATTCATATTTCTTTAAGTTTAATCACCAGCAGATTAAAGGTCAGGGACCTCAGGGATCAAACAAGAATGCTACCGGAAGTTCAACTACAGCCCACTTCCAAACCACTTCCCCAGTTCTGACATCACATTTCTGCTCCAGGCCCCTATGAGAGTATCTTACTGCGCGGCAAAAGTGCTTACAATTAGGACACACGGCCTTGGTTAGGAATCGAGGGACACGATTTGGGTTGTCATCTTGTGCCCAGCTCCAGGGACACTTTGAGTTTCCTGGCAGCTGCACGGTGACTTCACGAGTTCTCCGCCCTGGAATTACAACAGACGACCGCGGTGAAGCTGAAGGTTTCTCGACAAACATGAAATTTCGGCATAGACGTTTCAGGATCTTCTGAGAAGTAAGAGGAACTTTCGTACATGAAAGAACTTGTAGAGAGGATGAAATTATGCCAAGTAGGAAAAGTGCCACAAAAAGCTGTTTTAAAATAAAAACGTTCAACAAATGATAAGTATTTTGTTTCCAAATCCACACTCATTGATAGGCTCCTAGATTAATTTTTTTAGAGTCATGCAGTTACTTAAATTGGTGTACTAAAAGCGGAGAACAGGTTTTAATTTTGTCGGCTGCTCATTTTTAAGGTGCAGTCCGGAAACTCGATATGTTAAATTTAGTTTTTGTTTGTTCCCCCTGGACATTATTGAGAATACCCATGAAGAATTCAATCTTAAACATCTCACTGTTTAATCTGTCCAAATTATGGCGCTGAATATTGCCTGAAAATAATCGTCAAATAATCAATAATCGTACATTTTCCCTCGGAGTTTCGCATAAGAAATTCCACATCTAGCGTTTAAATCACCTGATTACGGTATCTTGGTTCACTTGAAATCGCGAGTAAGGCATGTACATCGGCCCTCTAGCGCTCATAATAATTTTTCAAGACCTCATTCTTACTGTTCTCACTGAATATGCTCGAATCTGCTCCACTAGGCGCTATACTTCGTCTTGAACAGTGTAAAAACGAAGTGAAAAGATTTTTTACCAATGTTAAACAAAATAAGGTTTGGAATGCCTAACTTCTCTTGAGAGACCAACCTCTCACCAGAATCGTTCACTTTTTGCCTTAGTGCAATTCTAATATGACTCTTGATCAAAACGTTTTAAACAGTCAAGCTTACATGATAGGGTATAGTGCAACAGATGTAACAGGGATGGTACATCTTCGGGATTTAAATCAGTCATGAATGAATGAATAACTCGGGGCAAAAATCACTTACTAAATGCCAAAAAAAAAAAAAAAACCTCAAATAATATCTGCGACAATAAAAAAGGCTAAGGGAAAAGAAGTAAATTTACTTACCTCTTGTGATGGTGAACCCATGTCTCTCAAAATCTTTACAGTTGACTCTATACCTACGTTTGGGAGTGAGGCCAAATGTTGTTTAATATACTGTCACACGTTATTTAATAAGCAACACAAAAGCCCAGCCTCTTTTGTACCATCAATTTGTGTATACCTTTACATAATATTTTGGGTTGATTTCAAGAAACCTTTCCCTTTCACACCCATATCTTGTGCATGTTCCGTTGCAACAGTATCCATAAAGCCGGGGAATTTTGGTGAAATACAAGGATAATAATTATTACTAAAAAGGTATTATTCGCCCAACAAAGATCACTTTGTGAATAAAGTTATCCGTGGTTATACTTCAGTCTGATCAGATCGGAAATCTAAATTAAGCTCTTCTGTAGGGCTAAGGAAATCTCTTTATTCACGGAGTGTTTTCTTAATATGACTGATGGGTATTTATTTTGGAAATATTAGGAGTCGATGGCTGCGTATGGATACTAAATTTATGCAAGAAGAGAAGATGACGACGTTCGTCCAGAAGCTGGCGTGTTATAATCTGTGTATTACAAAACATAAATTAATTCTGTTGCATTAATGACAGGCAAAAAACGCATGGAGAGTTAGGAGAGCCGCCTTATTACCTCATCGCCTGTAAAGTCAGCTGCGGAAGTGCTGTTTCAACAAGTTTTGTCACGAAAATAAATACAAATGCCTCAAACAGAAACGTTTTTATTTAAAAAAAAATTAGAATTCAATCTCAAAAAGTTTGGTAAATTTAAAAAATTCTTCATCAAACGTAAAACCGCCATGTTGCTATGTAGTTATATCTAGTAACAATGACGACAATGATTCTTATTTAAAGGATATAAATAGTATTTTCGCTAAAAGAGGTGAATCTTTTTCAGTGCTTTTCAAACCAAGAAATTTGTACCTTGATTCCATTTTTATTCGTTATCTCAAATCCAAATTATGCAGAGATAAAGTTTTCGACTCACTTTAAAACGGAAATATACATTCAAGGAACACACATTTATAAAGTCTTGAGTATATCACTAATGGCAAGTTCACCAACAGAAAAAAGATCAACTCCAACAGATCACGGTTCGTGTTTTTTCTTGTTGCATCTCAATAGAACCCCCTAGTTTCAGTATCAGTGCCATCAAAAGGAAACCAACAGGAATTGACATTTTGGTCAAACACATTTCAACTAGATGAAGCGGAAAAATTACCGCACCTTAATCTTCAGCTGACAAGCAAGTCCGACGTTTCTTTCATCTTTAGCGCTAGCTTAGAGGTACAAGTTTATGTGCTGTATACTGTTATGATGGAAATCCTTTTTCGATCCAATCCTTTTGAGTAGCAAGTGAATTAATACCGATAAATTGAAATGTTTTGTTCATTAACAGATTCAGTCATATCGTTTGCGCTTTTTGACATGGTGATTTTCGTGAAAACGAAACGGAAAAAAACACTTGATTAACGCAAGGAATTTAAAGAAGCTTTAAATAAATAACTTCTTACTACGACACATTTATTTAAAGAAGCTTTAAATAAATAACTTCTTACTACGACACAGTGAAATAACTGAACAAGCCTCTCTGGACTTAAGTAATTTCCCATGTTTGTATCCTTCAGCCTCGTTATCAACTCGAGGCTAACATTTTAACTATGCCATCCCGTTCTTATCCCAACTGCCAACCACAAAACACCGTCAAATGTTTCTGAATTATTTATTTGTTCTCGAGAAAAACACCACTATAACGCAATGTCTTCTTCGGTGGGCAATTTTTTTTCTTAAGTGTTCGAGAACGGACCATACAAGAAACTCATTTTTCAGAATTGGCGTAAATATCCGGAATAGTATTCTTATCAGCCATTGTTACCAAATTACAAATTTGAAGAGGTAATAGATCATTAGCATTTTTACTTCAAGAGGATAATTATGTTGACGTATATACTTTAATCGACATTCTTAGTAAATCATAACTTTCTGAAACTAATTTTTTTCTATATTTCTGTACATCTTGGCTGTAAATGTGTTTTCTATTTTATCCATTTCAAACGTATTACACTATTTGGTATTCGTGTATGTACTCTTTTAAGCTTCAACCTTTTAATTGTAATTTTCCAAAATTATTTTAGCTACTATGCTATTTTGCGGTTGGGAATAGTGTATCCCATGTGTAATTCATGTGGTTATTAGGTTGATACGTCTTAGATGATGTGTAAATATTTTAAAATTGAAGAGACAATGTTGGTGACTTATCGCTCTTGGGTGTTAAAGAAAAGAAGGGTATAATAATTCTGCGGTCAGTTAACTTGAAAGCTTTCATAAATAAGTACTTTGGATCCAAAAGGGGTACATTAATCATCTGGTGCAGTCTCTGACACAAAACAACTGTTTTAATAGAGTGAAAGCAACTTAACGCGTGAAAAAAACGTTTTTGCAAGGATAGTGTTTTTCGCTTTCAGGGCGATTCAAATTGTTGTTTCTTACCTCCTTGAGGAAATAACGTCATTTGTAATGCTTCTTGAAGACTATCTCAGTGATAATCGTCCTCCACCCTCAGAAATAATCACGTTTAGAGTCTAAACTTCTCGCCGAGGTCAATTTAGGTCGCAAAGAGGGAGTTATGCCCGCATATAACGAAACGTGTCTTCTCAAAATAGCTGGAGGGGCGCACGCAAGTAAAACTATCTGGGGGGTTTCTGAAAACCTGTGAAAAATGTGAAAAATTGATCTAAGGAGCGGGATTACAATTATTGAAATAAAAGTATCTAAGTTGTGTGTGAAATCATATAACTGAAGGGTGAAGGATGTTTGACATCTCTTGTTACATTCGTTGAAGCAAGGTCACATTAGACCAAAACTGTTTCATTTCCAAGTCATGTGGAGTTTTCTGTTGTTGATTACTATATGTATCACACTGCAAACTATAACGATCTGAGATTTTTATATCTATCAACAAAGAAGTAGAAGCGATCAGGGCTTTTTGTGAATCTGTTTGTGGGAATCTGTAAGGCCCCGGTTGTTTAACTTGGAGGGTGGATAACGCTATACACTGAATAACTCAGCTCTATCCAGTGGATACTGCAGTACGTTTTGTTAACACTCAACCGCTGGATAGCGATTCATCCGTCGGATAGTTTTATCCGCCCTTTATACAACTGGGCCCAGTTGTGTTAATCAATCAGGTTGTAATAGCTAATTTTTCGCATTAAACGGTTATTTTTGCCAAGAACGGAACTGCAGTTGCCTTAAGAATAATAGCCTCATGCATTGATAAATCGGAGTTTGTTTCAAGGCTCTGGCCTAAATCACGTGCTCTAGCTCTAGCTCAGAGACTGAGAAAATTAGTTAGACATTGTACAATCAAATAAAATTTTCTGATATCTCACTTTGTGTAACAATTGTTTTGCCTGTGTCGTATCGCAGTTTCAGGTGTTTATTTTTTTACCTCTAATTTTCACGGAAGAGCAACCGATACATGGAAGCTGAAGATAAAATAATCTTTACGTAACTTTGTCCACCTATAGAAGAAATACGTGACAGTAGATCTGAAAGTAAATGCTCACGGACGAATACTTCTGGCATCAGGGTTCGTGAGTATCTACTTTCCGATCATCGTCCTCGTATTTTACAAAACATTGCTCAGGCATTAGATCTTTGTAACTCTATTTTCTCTAGAGGCTTTTTAGCCATCTTGGACTTTAATTCATTGAAGTATTATTCAGTTCATCATTTAATAAGTCTAACCTCCCCTCCAACTGAATTTAACGACCCTCATTGATGCATTACGCATTCTCCATTCTTGAGGCGCACGGAATCAAAATGGCCAGGGCTTGCTGGAGGAAGAGTCGTCATTTTTCCTCCTGATTTAACTGCAATTTTATTGTAGCAATTTTATACCTGCACACTGAATTTAGAGCGAATCGCATGGCAGAATAAAAAACAATTGTTAATTTTTTTGATAACGTTTACGGCAACAGGAAAAGAGAAATTTGAACTCTGGCTTTGCTTGTTCTTCCTGCTATAATCATTAAAGTAAACTAGCGGAAAAAAAAATACAAAATTCTCAAGCGCTGAAATCTAATACGAATATTTTTTCGTAACTAAGTCCTACCAAAGGCTTAAAAAACAAAGATAAATTCAAGATTTTTTGTTTTACCGTGCAAAATGCTATTAAAACGAAAGTAAGGACCTTGCGTGGTACATTCAAAATTTTTATGGCTCTTACATTTTTTTAAAGTTTTAATGCGTGGATTTGGACTGTTTCCTCAGTTTCGATGCTATCTGCATATCGTTAGGTCATCAGATTGACTTTATAGCTTGTCAGACAATTTCTAACATCCTTGAACTCTGACGGATATCGAAACATGTTTTCTAAATATTCATATTGAATTGGAAATGCAAAAAATTGACAGTATATAAGGCCGGCCTTAAACCTTGAGAACAGCACTCGTCGCCAAAGTCGTTTTTTCTTTAGCTTTAGAGAACGTTATTGGAGAGATCGACATCATAAGGTTAAAAATGGTTTCCTCTTTCCAATTAGTAAGTATGACTCCCTTATAATGGAGGGTAATAGTCATGTGTAAAGACCAATACGTTAGTTCTATTCTTGAGCTTTTTAATTTCTTTACGCTTTCTTGTTGTTGATATGGCGTCATATCCCTTGACAAAAGCGGAAATACATGACATAAATTAAAACTCTGAATAGAAAGTGTAAGAAAAAGATAATTAAGAACTATTCACCAAAGTAGAGGTCGCTACTGGTGAATATTTACCGAGCTGCGAAGCGCGAGGTTAATATCCACCGTTAACCGCCAAAAATGAGGTGAAGAGTTGTTTTAAGTATAAATTAAAACAAAGAGATAAAAGAGCACAAAAAGATGATTATAATTCATTTAGTCTTGCAACAATTACAATAAATTTGGACACAAATCCCGCGCGAGTTGCTCGTGAGTGAATAGCAGTGGATATTCAGAGTTTGAGAAGCCAATCAGAGCGCGCCATCTCTGTTATAGTTTTGAATGAATCCAGAAAAGTTTCACATTCGACCACAGTTTCGGAAGATTTCAGTTAGCGTACAGTGTAATCTTATTTTCATTCCGCTACCTATTTTTTCTTTTTGAAGCTTTTTATCACGATTGCAACTGTCGGGGGGATAATAACCACCATCTCTTCAACTTCCTTCATGTCGAAAAGTAATTTTTCTATCCGCCGTCGAAAAACACTCAAACGTCTCCGCCAAAATTTCATGTTCGTCGAGACAACAAGTTCTTTGGAACGCCAAGGCAAAGAACTCGCTACGTCCCACGATGCACAGCGCGTCCAGGAAACTCAATTTGTCCCGGGAGACTGGGTCCACGATGTGACAACCCAAATCGTGTGTCCCTCGATTCCTGACTAAGGCCGTGTGTCCTAATTGTAAGCATTACTGCCATGCGATTACGGTATTCCCACAGGGGGCCTGGGCAGAAGTGTTTGACGTTCAGAAACTCAGTGGAAGCAGTGTGGCAAGTGGACCGTGGTTGTAACTTCCGGTGGCATTTCATTTATGATCCCTCAATTGACAAAAAAAAAATTTAGGCAATGGCAAAATAAGGGCAGTTTTGGTGGAATAGTTATTTAAGGTTTTGAAATTTTAAAAAGGAGCTGGTTGTCTAAATGTTTTGTAAAATCTTATTATCAACGTCGATACGAAGAATTTTAATAGAGACATTTTGTACGCAAAATATAGATTACTTTTGAGAAACAATAATAAACAAATTAAAAATATCAATTTGACTCGAAAGGTAGTGAGAAATGAGAAAATATACACGCATCGATGTAAATTTGTTTTTTATCTATGCGTAAAGTAATAAACATAAACAAGGCTGTTAAAAAGGTAAAGTGCATGTTCATGCCTATATGTAGATATAGATGTAGGCTTTCCACTGAGACTTCAATCTATAGGTCTACTTATTTCTTGATGACACAGTAATGTGGTTAACTGTAGGATATTTAAGGTCATTTTAGTACCATCCATAAATCTTCGCTCCAGACATGTTTAGGGAAATTACCATAGATCTGCTATTAACGTGACAAAATGAGAGATGTCCAGTTGCAATTGATCCAGACATGTGCATAGAAATTTCTATAGATCTTCAAATAACATGGCAGAATGTGAGATGTTCAGTTTTACTAGATCCAGACTTGTGTATATGGAATTTCCCATAGATCTGCTGGTAGCTTGATAAAATGTAACATGACTATTTACTGCTTTTGGTTTAGACATCTCTATGGAAGTTTCTGCAGATATATTTGTAAAAATTCTCTGGAAAATCACTGTCAATTGTTGATATTTTATTTCTCATATCTAAAGCACACACACACACACATATATAAATACATATATACATTTATATATATATATGTACATTTATTTCTCTATACCTGTATATTTCTCAAAAAATAATTCCTTTCTATGTTGTAAAAGTTGTTGGAATCAATTCAACTGTGAGGCGGTTTTTATTAGCCATTAAAATTTTTTCTTCAACATTGCTAAGTTTCCTGGTCAAGAATATATAATGTAGAGTACATGTAACCCAGCATATACTGAAGTGGCAAAGAACCATCTCTTAAATAGTGTTTTTTACCAAATTTTCTTTACTTCAGAAAATCTGCACTTAAAAAATTATGTGTTTATAGATCTCGGACTAATAGTAGGGTTTAGTGAAAGTTATCAATCGCAGCGGAGAAGTTTTGTACGGTTTCTCAGGGTAGGCCATCTTGTTCTTTGCCGTGAAATCAATTGGTTGCTTGTTATAGATGCTGAATTTCATTTTCCTTAACCCTCACATTTCCTCACTACCTCTGACCTTACTAAAAATTAAGTTTACTCAATACATTTCTACTCGACAGCGAAAATTTCCTCTTTTCTTGTAAAATTGAATTGAAATTATATTCAACATATGTCATTTTCCATTATCAGTGAATAGTTTCCTGAAATAATTACTTTTCCCTTGCAGTTCTTGATTTGATGTCAGTCGGATTGCTTAGCCTGTCGATGAAAAAGTCGATTTGGTAGGAAGAGGATAAGCGTTCAGAGTCACAGTCAAATTGCCTTGATGAACAAAAATTTGATCAATCGTCCATGGATAGGCTACCGCTTGATAACCTCGTGAGAGGAAGTTATTGCAAGGCCATAACATTTTTCAGATATTTACCACAATATAATGTCATTCCTGATTTTTCTCTGGCTACTTTAAGCAATGTCGTCATTATCAATAATATGTATTTGGTGGAAGGCATTCCAGTAATGTTGCCACCAGATCAACATCTAGAGGTGGGTGGAAACCAGGAAATTAGCGGATTTTATTTTAAGCAAATTCTAAATGTGCGCTCCTTGTCTGGCTTTCATAGAGGTTCCTATTTCAAGTTTTCGGAGAGATTGGAAATCATCGGAAACATTCAACTTAAGATTAAAGCAAAACACATACCTAGGTCCGACTGCAAAATAATTAGTTTTTTTCTGCATCACAGCTTCCAAACAATAAATATGTATTAGTTCGCGACGAAAGAGTCAAGCGAGTGATGTAATATATGACGTATACGGCCGGAATACAAAACTTTTTTTAGACAGTCAGCTCAGACATGATCGTGTTTGAATTTGCTCTTTGTGGTTGATTTGATTTTTACGGTATTGTTTAAGAGAGGTGATCCTCTCTAAAGACTACTTAAATTTATGAGTGTTATCTTTATAAAGAGCTACTGCTAATCTCAACCTAATGCACGTACGTTGTAAGCTTAATTTTAGGGACCTTATGCAGTCAGGACGGCAAAGCCAAGGAATACTTCGATTAAAAAATGAATTTCTGCCTTTAATTAGAATTTAAAAAATGGCTGCATGTGTTTACCGTCCCATACGGCGCCACACCTCCACTTCAGCATAACGTCTAAAAGAAGCGTTGAGTTCCAAATGGATATTAAAATAATTTGCCGTCGCGGTTTCGGTTCGCAGACGACGCAAATTGTGGTGATTTCACGTTGTTATTTTGCATAGGACGGCTAAGAAATGTACCAAGTTTTAAAACGCACGTGCTGAGCTATTGTTCTGCCAATTAGATCTTTTGTTTTTCCATGTCCTCGTTGCCGTCGCCGTCGTGGTTTGCTTAGGGTCCCTAATATATCTTAAGTGTGTCATGGATCTACTATAACAACTTCCTAGTCTAGCCAACTTCCTATTCTCCTTAAAGCTGTGCAAATTGCTATAATCATGTCAAATGAATAAAGAGGGTAAGTTTCTAAAGAAACTGTGGTGTTGCGTCGGAGGGAGAGTTCGTATAACAGTGTATTCATCGATTGAGTTGAGTTCTTTACGGTGGCCAATTTACGTTATCAACTCAGTTGATCATTCTAAGTTACCCTATAATCATGTTAGCCAGGGGAAGCAATTTGGGGGAACTTAAGACTGACATAATTGACTAAGCCAAGGCAGTAGTAAGACTTTGTGAGTGAAAGCTCTCTAATACATCTTTTACATCGGTAGAAGTTAATGTAGTAACTAATAAAATCCATTATATCGAGCGCTACCGTTTAGGGTTTCTTATAACTAAACGTGACTTTGCATATCTATGACAAATTATATTTTATGGGATAGCATGTATGCGCAAAATCTACTAGCAAAAAATACAAGTGAGTGAAAATCATGTAAATCATACCATTATGAAAGGAATAGCAAATTTGCAGTTAGCTGTATAAAACAACTGCAGTAGTCAAGATGGTCTCGAATGTACAAACAAACGATTCAACAGTTCGGAACAGTTCGATCAAGACTTGATATTAGCTTACCTCCGTTAAATTTAAAAAACAGGAAGACCTTTCGCTCAGTCTGCAAAGATACCTCCATATAAAACATTACACTTGTTAACAGACCAAATTGCAATTTTTTTTTACTATCTAAGTAATTGAGAAGTCGTTTCAAGTTTTCGTCTTCTGAACTACATGTCCAATATTTCTTAACGACAGGAACAAAATAATTCAAATTCCTGTTAAACTTTTTTTTAGTCATAAAAGTACACTCACGATAAAAAGATGCGGAACGATACATTGACACATGGGAAGGAGAGAGTGGAAACCAAAAACCTTATATTTCCACAGTGTAACGCGTAATTATCAATTCAAAAGGGATACAATATAGCGAGAAATTACATATAACGTTGCGTCTCATTCTATTTTAGCCCCTAGGTCAAAAATATTGGTAAATTCTGACTACAAAAATAGTCGGGAAGTCAATTCGTGTTGCCCGCTTCTGGAACGCAAGTTCTGAGAAAAGAAAGGTTAGCTAATATATTTGGACGTGGGAGTGCTCCGAAAGGATGAAGAAAGACAAAATTTAATTACACAAAGGAAAAACGGATGATATAAAAGACAGCTCACTGCCATATTTTTCAAGAGTCGAAAAAGCTTACTTTGCTGTTAGTGCAGGCCTCTCAGTTAGTGACAAAGAAAACAAGAAGAACTCAAAAAGAGGGAGAGAATGGCTTCCTATTTTAACAAAGTAAGTGTTCTATTTTTAAATAATAGTTCCTCAGCCAGGATTGTTCGAATAGTTTTTTCAAAGATAGCGATTTAAAATTTCAAGAATAATTCAGGAATGTATTAGTTTTTCTTGACGTTCTAGTGTGAAGTTGGCCTCTTGCACTATCTTCCACACCACTGAGATGCAAAAATAACAACAAATAAAGCATCTTCGCTGAAGTTGATTTAAACTTTGCTAAAGCCAATTTTTTTCTCTTCTATGATTGTACGATACTCGTATATTCTTCTCTTTTATTTTTATAGTTTCGCCTTGTGTAGTTTCCTACACGTATAAGCTTTTAAGAAATGATATTTCAGTTTTCTTATCTATTTACTGTGTCCTGTGTGCATTGTTTGTTTTGGTCATTAAATCTAACGCCACAAGATCATCAGATTACCTGCCATCCTCTTTTTGATTGTTGAGTGAGCAATTAAGCATTAGTGAAGTTGGGCTACAAAGTTTGTGTCCTGGAAAGAAGTCATTTTCAAAAAAGTCGAAGTTTAAAATTTTGAGAGAGAATTCATATCGTGGTAGTCATAGAGAACAGAAATGGGTATTCGAGTCAGCTTCAAGCAATATTGAAAATGATTTTGTTTTTTTTCGTCAGATTTATCTCGTGATTGTTGTTTTGGGCGTAACTTCGTGGTCCCTTCAAGTTTTCTCATGCCCAACAGTTTCCAGTCTAACTCCTCAAAAAACACTCAAACGTCTTCGCCGTCATTTCATGTTTGTCTCAAGGACTGCTACCACTTTGAAGTCAGCTCCTAGAACTTCAAGACAAACTACCCGTGACGGCACTGTACAGTTGCCAGGTACCTCAAGGTGCCCTTGGAGCTGGGGCCTAGATGACGACCCAAATCGTTTTCCTCGATTTTTGACCAAAGCTGTTTGCCCTAACTGCACATCCTCCTGCCGCGAAGTGCGATATTCACTCAAGGGTCTGGTTCAAGACTGTGACGTCAGAACAGGGGAAAGAGTTTGGATGTGGACCGTGGTGGAACTTACAACGGCGTTCGTTTATGATCCGTGAACTTTTTTGTTACTGCGTATGATGTCACCGTGGATGAAGAAGAGTCGAGGACCAGTCAGAGCCTTATAGAAGGATCAGGCAAATTTCCTAATGACTACCAAAATCCTCCAAGACCGGTTAAAATCAACCTCTCATTAACACTGTTACCGCTTACAGATATCAACGCAGATTCCAAATATATCAGCCTCAATCATCTCCTCTAGTCTCTGTTTCAATCCCTACAGTAGTTTATGTTGATAACATGAAACGATTTGCAACCAGTAAAACTGTGAACAAAAAAAATAATGCCCAAGAGCTTGGGCGTTATTTTACTCGTTAAAGCCGTTCGCACCAAAAAATTAAATATAAGCATTGCAGAAACTGCAAAGTAATATGAAACAAAAGAATAAAAGAAATACATGGTTTATCGCCGTGGTCATTTGACTTTCTTTAAAGCTATTTCTTCCCTCCAAGAGTTCGCCGATTATTGTGAGTTCATGTTGCCTTCGAAGTACAATCAGTACCGCAAGTGTTGTTTTTTAGCTATGACTAGCTAAGTACAGATCAGTGTAAGAACTATCATTTGCTCTTTCATCTGAGTACATTTCATTGCTATGAGTTCATTTGTCTTTCTTCTGAGTTCACGTGCACATTTTAATAGGCTTATACGTGTAAAACATAAGTTAAGGAAACTGATTGACCAATCAGATGATACCTTCTAGAGGCAGTTAATTACAAACAGATTAGAAAAGGTGGTACATTTTCTGTTCGGTTAAAGTGTCTACGACGCGAATTTTTTTTTGCCTAAATATTTAGCTTATCATATGTATAAACCAATTTCGGTCGAAGAAAAACTTCAAATAACATAAAACTCGGTTTTTTCGGGCCTTAAAGTGCTCTTATTTTGTCTTTAAAATGTCCCGTGGACTGGTAACAAATTAGCGAGTGATGACGTGGAAAACTGTGAAAACTCTCCGTTGACACTTACAAATCTCTCAAACCTCTTGTAATTTTGTATCGGTCAGCGTTGAAATACTCTCGAAATAATGTCCGATAGCGATGTTTACCTAACTTCAGCAAGCTCTACCGAGAGTTTTGATACATCGTACTTAGGTAATAAAGAAGAAATGGAAGTTGCGAGTACGGTTCAGCCCTACGAAGGAGAACCGAGTGCATCAAACGAAGATTTCGACGAAGACTGACTAAGACGGTTTCTCGCGTGCGGTGTTCAGGTCAAGATCAGAACAAAAAACTCCCGTGACTGAATGTTTAGTTTGTTGCGTTTGTGTTTTGTTTTCTATGGCGATATCTATGTTAAGAATGGGTAGCTGTGTTCGTTTTTGCTGACATAACATTTTATTCCCTTGCACCAAGTGCGGAGAAGGTTACCCTTGGTCAGTGCTCTAGAGTTTCGTTGCTGTAGAATGATTCCCTTAGCAAACCACAAGCTAACTTTCGACGAAAGAGTCGGCTATATCACGAGGCCCGATGATTTTGTGCCGAGAAGTCATCGGGCAGTTTCTTTGCAAGTTGCTCCTTTCCTCAAAGATTGCAAAGGCTGAGGCTCTGATCGTCGAGCCTGTCAAACAGAAAACGAGCGAGTTTATCTGATTCAATTTAACCTCAAATAGAGATTTTAATGGAGAAAATTTTTTTAGTTTAAGTGCAGCATTGCCATATGACCCATTTCGCTCAATGGCAAATAATTGACATCAGTATGGCAAATTAAGATTCGTCTTTCACACAGTGCTTGGATTCGCTACCATCTGATTCAATAAATTTTTTGTTTCTTTATTGATCTCGTTGGAGTGCTGTTATCACATTGACATTGTCACTGTTGCTACTTTTAGTTTCTTGAGGGCAGGGGGGAATTGATAGCTCGTGGGATTTATTTTCGGAGACTTAGGTTAGAAGAATACACAGCCCCTTCGAGCTTGTGTTTATGCCAGTATCCGCCAGAAGTTTCGCACTGTTCACGCAACAGGATATCGGCCAGTTCAGGAAAGGGCTTGAACTTTATCACAAATTATGTTTTTCTGGTAACAAAATACGTTGGAAACTACGACTGGTAGGATTTTCATACGATAAGAAAAGCGCAAATGTAGTCATTGGAAAGAAAAGGCCGGTATGAGCACATCTCAAGCGCGTGAAATACATATGAACAATAAGGAACTTACCATTCTTCGCTTGCGACGTGTCAGCCGAAAATACCTGGTATATGTGTATTATTCTGGTAGCTAATATCGTTTGGCGCTTCGACCACGCAGTACGTTTGTCCTATCTTCCAAATTTCTCCTTTCTCCATCATAGTTACTGACGTGTCTTCACAGTTTTCTACGTCACAACGATGTAACATGATCGTTTTGGCCGCGTGCTTAATGAGGACTCTTTTTGGCCGTTAAAGGCCCATTTTCACCCTTGACGCAACGCGCGCCTCGACCTAATTTCTTGTAACACGAAATTCCTAGATTACCTGGAAGAAAACCTTCTAAAATCGTCTTTCTCAAGAGCCATCCTAGACATATAGTCAACTGTTTTACAGTTAATACATTTGCCATTCGTCGTTTTACAGTTTCCTTGCAGTATTTTGAATTTTGTCCGGTAAGAAACCCAAGGTGAGGTAGCCCGCCTTGGTGGCGTAACCCGCCTGTCCATATAATTTCTTATTTTATCTTGATCACGTTTACATGATAAGTGGAGTGTAAAAAGTTCACATTTCGGAATATTTAGCGTTGTGTATCGACAATATTTCAAACTATTTCGTATAACACCACGTAACACAACGCGTGACGCTTTCATGGATAAATACATACATGTCCAGGAATCAATCTTTCGTCTTTCTCGAGACATGAGCTTGGGACGTCTCTGCTCAAACTCCCTAATTGCAAGCGTAACAACAACCTCAAGAAACCTCACCCCAGCACCCCGGGGACGTAAGATTGTATGTAAACGCATTTTATTTTTCGACCACGGCTAGGCGGGTTACCTCACCTACCTGGTTTCCCCCTCTGTTGAAGGCCTAAATGTAATAACTGTCCTAAATTCAATAAAGTCCTAAATGTAATAGCATTTGGTCCTAAATGTTATAAGCCTCCGATGCAACCGCTGAACTGCGCTAGTGCATTGTTGTTATAGCGGACATCCACATTGAGATGTGACAGCTGTTGCACCAAAGAATCATAAGACCAATATTCATGGCATATTGCGGGCTCGCTGATATTAATCAGCGTCTTTTTATTTGCCAAAGACTTACGTTGAGAAGCATTGGCTACAAACCCTTATACTGATGTGCTATTGGCATCAAATTGACAGACGTAAAAAGATTTAGAACGCTGACCAATAGCTCTCTTTAAATCATTGGCTCAGACTCTTTAGTATAACAGACTTTGACGATATTCTTGTATGATCAGTGCTGAAGTTAATACTTCATGAACCGCAAGCGGCCCAAGCTCCAGCTGTGAGATGATCATCTTGCATGCCAAGTTACGGTGGGATCCTCGGCGAGGCTCAGTTTAAAAAGGAGGCAAGGTTACCTAGCTGGTTTTCAACGGTCGTGTGTCAAGGTTGATGTGGACGCGGGCTGTTAGAAACCTCTAAACTGGAAATTGTTAAAGCAAACTGCGGCTTAGCGTCGGTTGTACGGGGAAGATTGAGTTTTTAGTGAATTGAAATGAAACTACAGTATATGTGCTTGGATTCTGCGTTGGATTTGTGGCCGCCCGGTCATTTTGCGTTGGAAGTTTTCGCTTCTCAGATCGGGCGTTCGGAAATAGTGTTCAGCCTTGGGCTTTTCTTATGAACGTTGAAAACCTCGAAATGGACAACTCGCTAAAATGCGTTCTTTTCATCAAAGTAAGCGGTCAGATAACAAGCAATACACTGTGGAAGTAAGGTGACATATTTTTTTTTTGAGAATTTGACGTATTTTTTTATTCCTTAGAACGATCGTAGATATTCCCATACAAATTCTTATAATTCCGCCATGACAGTTATTGCGCAAGATGATCATCTCACGGCTAGAGCTGGGCCGCCTGTGCATGAGCCGAATTGCAAGGAAAAGGAAGTCCACAGACCTATACGTTCGACAAATTCCGGGCTCGGAAGTGCAGTTTTTGTACTGTCTTCCCTTGCCAAATTTGTTTGGATCTACATGAAATATATTCATCTGTGCTACTGACCAAGCGTGAGGTCAAAATGCCTGACTGTTGGCCGAGTTATTTATTTATTTATTTGCAAAATGTAAAAAAAAAAAAAACAAAAAAAAAAACGAGGCTTAAATTCAGCCATCTTGACCGAACAAGCTTGGTCAAGAGAGTTTATTTTCTCTTAGCTTAATCAATAAAGGATTCATTGTATAGAGAAAGATTTCGCTTTATAAGAATCAAGAATGACTTATTTCGAGAGCCGAGAATGAAAGCCAACTGTGTTTGTAGCACAATAAACCTAAGAGGGTCGTTTGATGTACAAGTCGACATTGTCCAAAAGTTATGAACTTTGTAAGTTTCTTGCGCGGGGTCAATGCGGGCGATACCAAAACATTTGCGTCGGTGAGCTCGTTCATGACATGCTCCAGATTTTTGTTAAATGTCTGTTTTGCGATTGGCAATCTGAGCCGATGATTTGTGATGATGTGCTGGACAGCAGCTTCTTTGCATTTACACCTGTTAAATGTACGTCACTGAGTATATAATTTGATGCAGACACATGCAATACCTTATCCGTTTTTCGGATTTGTTGCATATATTTCAAGATCAAGAGAACATAATTGTCCCAGTTATGTCCTTTCGTGAGTATATATTCATATACTCACGAAGATATTCGGAAATTTGAAAGTAATAACTCTTTAAAAGCCCGAATTGGGAAACAAAATGTGCATGCTAACAAGGTCCATTCAGGCATGGAAAGACAAAAAAAATATATCCGAGTCTGCAAATTGTCTGACCAATGCACTGAATGAGTTCAACGATTGCATTGGAGGCTTATTACTTTTATGACTAAATGTTATTACATTTAGGACTTTATTACATTTAGGACCAAATGTTGTTACATTTAGGACAGTTATTAAATTTAAGCCTTCAACACCCCACTTCCATGTAAACAGGACTTAAGTGTCACGCTTGGATCTCTTAGTACTTTGTGAAAAGAGTCGGCGAAGAGGACAACGTTCGAATTTTTTTACTTTTTAGAAGCGCTTGAGGATTCTAAATAAAGATAAAATATTTCCCAATAGAAATTGGTATTTTTCAAACAGAAAAGTTGGAAAAATATCAGACTGCCGGACGTTTAGTTATTCGATGACCGTGTCCGGTAGTGTCCGCTGAAAATTGTGTCACGCTTGGATCTCTTCGCACTCTGTGTACAGGGTCGGCGAAATGGACAACATTCGAATTTTTTCACTTTCTAGAAGCGCTCGAGGATTGTAAATGAAGGTGGAATATTTTCCAAGGTAAAATTGTTGTATTTTAAAGAGAGATATGGAGTTATTTGAGGACCGTGTCCAGCCGTGTAATTGAAAAATGTCAAGCGCTTGGATGGCTTCTCACTCAGAATACAGGGTTAGCGAGAAACTTCAAGTTCGAAAGCGCTTGAGGATCGTAAATATAGGTAGAACATTTTCGTATGAATATTTTTTAGATTTCGAAGAGAAATATGGAAAAATATCGGACTGTCGGACGTTTAATTATTTTAAGACCGCGTCCGGCTGTCGGACGTTTAGTCACTTCATTGCAGGAATGTCAGCGACACTGACAGTTAGCGTTACAATTCTTATTTGCTGCTTTGCATAGATAACAACCTCGCCCACTCTTTCGAGCGCAAGCTCCTCTCCACGGGCAGGAAACTTCAACTGACCAAGCTTCCTCCCACACTAGAAAACCTGTGCCAGCATCTCCGATCTCCATCTCCTAATTACCTCCCTTCCTCGAGTCTCGTTTTCTGAGATGCCCCACGAGTAACTTATGACGTCTGTGTAAACTGACAACGCTAGATCGTTCTTTCGCGAGAAGTAATTGCTAGCTGCTGTGGCTCCACAGATTTTACGTTCGTGCCCGTTCGATAAAGTAATTTTAAGAGTTATCAGATTTTCTCCTCGTTCATTTTTTTGATTAAATGAAGTCTAGTAATAGCATCCGTTTTCCTTAGGGTCTGAATAGGTTTGCGGATCGACTCATTTTCAACCATCTAGGAATTGCGACTTTCTTTCTTTTTGTTGTGAATTTTCTATTGTACTAAGACAGAATACGATGGAAATCTTCCTCGTCTCTGTCTTCCAAGATCCTAGTACCGTTCGAAAGGACTGGACCCACCTGCTTCAAAGTGCTTTGCTTGAAATATTTGTTCCTATCGGATGCGCCGAAAAACCTTCAGCGGAAACTTTGTTTACTTTGGTAGGAAAAAAATGAAACAGAGATAACTGAAAACCACAAGTGGCGTTCAAAAGTTTACACCTACATTTCGTTTCCGCAAATGTTTATTCATTTAGGTATATCCTTAAAAGGAATGACGGTTTTTGCGCAGGTTCCTGTGGAAGTTCTAGGCTCAACCAGTTTTGACACGTATCCAAAAGCTGTATGATAGGTGTCTTGACTAACACCCCCTCTTTGCTAACGACCCACAAAAATAAAAACATAAATTTTGTAACTCTGTTTCACATTTTAATAATTTGTTCAGTGAGCCACAGCTAGAAACAGCTGCAGAAGCGCCGGGAACTTAAAGGTAAGCGTATGTTTATATAAATTTTGTATGGTAAGCGATCTGTTTTTCTAATACGGTACTGTTCTTTAAGCCATAGAGTGTCACAAAGTCACTGAGAAAAAATTCCCTCAGACACCCAGCAACATTTAACGCAGTTTTATGGAAATTTGAAACGAATGCGATACTCCGCAATTCACTTTTTGGGCTTTAAATTTCACCTGTAGTGTCACCCGACTTTTTATGTCAACAAACCCCGAAAGTTCGGACATTTAGTCGAGCTCGCAGCACATGTGCCCAAACTTATGGAAATTTTTCTTAAATAACTGCCCACTTTCAAAAAACGTTTCTTCGCTCAAAATTGCCATCTTTCTTTTATCATTTATCTGATCGTTTGTCAAGCAAGTTGTCATTTCGCTGCCGTTGAAGCAGATGCGAAGAATGTTACAGGAAGCGTTGCGGCATCGAATAATCGAACTAGTTCTGCATACAGTTCTACAGTGATGTATCTGATCAGGTATTTTCAGGGTGTTTAGTACGTAGATTGTCAGTTAAATCCTCGTCTGACAAGAAATTAGTGCCCACGAATCGCTGTAGAACATGAGGAAGCCTTGATTCCCAAAGACATAGCCGATTTCAACTCTATGAACCTAACCGATTGCAGTTGTTTAGTAAGTGTATACCTAAACATAATGGTTATGACAAAGAGATGTGCTTATGGCAACTGCAGAAACGATTCATGATACCTCAACTCCTGGGTAAGAAACGCTAACGGCGACCCGGTCAAGTTTTTCCATTTTCCGGGGACAGTTACAAAAAAAGGAGAGAATGCAAAGGTGGATAAGGTTATGTCATCGAGGTGACTAGTTTGTGTGCACGAAGGACAGCAACGTTTGTAGTCTAAATTTTGTCGGTGAAATGGGCCAACAGAAGAGGATCCTGATCTCATATCTGCTTTAGTTAGTAAAGAAAGGGTAAGTTAATTCAGTCATTCTTTAAATCGTTGTTTTGTCTTTGGGATAAATATGTATACCATGAGTAGACGTCGCGACTCAATCGTAAACAGAACGCATCTTGCGAACGAGAAGCAGACAAAGAGAGGTGCAGTAAAGTTTGCCTTGAACGATCAGTGGCAAAAACCGTTCTGACACTTGATCGTCAAAACTGGTGAATCGAAAGAGGAATACGCAGTAGGCAAAGCCCTTTTAAATCTGAGCGTAGAGCCAGTGATGAGTTCAGGAGAGCAAATCAAATTATTAAAAATGTCATACAATCCAAACGGCGGCGACTCGTTAAAATTGTTAACAGTCTCCAGGAAAAATGGACTGGGTATTAACATATTATGAATTATTAATTCGTCTAAAGCAGTGGCGTCGCCTTTTCGAAATTTGGATCCACTGGCACAGCCATTTTTTCGACTGCGGAGGTGATTTTCATTAACGAGGTTTCAAGTATCCGGTTGCTGAAATCCCCCGTTCTTGTAGATATTTTTTAAGCTTTGCCACACTCGTTGCGTTGAGTCGACTTTACTTTGTGATATGCCATTCTTAAGTTTAACTCTTCTTGAAAGTTGTTCTGAGTTTCGCAGAATTTCCCACTTGCGTTACTTATGTTAAAAAAAATCGGTATATTTATCAGCTAAGGAAATCCACACCCAGATACGTAATTTCGTGTGGGAATTAAGGCTTCCTCACGTTCTACGGCGATTCCTGGGCACTAATTTTCGAACAGAAGTAATTTTATTTAACAATCTACGCACACAACACCCCGAAAATACCTGATCAGATACATCACTAAACACAGAACTAGTTCGATTATTCCATGCCGCAACTCTTCCTGTAACATTCTTCGCATCTGTTTCAACGGCAGCGAAATGACAACTTACTTGATAAACGATCAGAAAATGATAAAAGAAAGACGCCAATTTTGAGCGAAGAACACTTCTTTAAAGTGGGTAGTTATTTAATAAAAATTTCTAAAGCCGAAGTCTGGACACATATGCTGCGAGCTCGACTCAATGTCCGAACTTTCGGGGTTTGTTGACATCAAAAGTTACGTGACACTACACGTGAAAGGTAAAGCCCAAAAGGTG